>NC_053025.1:435907954-436207954 GCF_003073215.2 Triticum urartu | reverse complement strand
ATATACGTGTTATTAATGTGTACCTCACTAGTACTCCTGGTAGCACCTGGGTATTGGATACCGGTTCAGTTGCTATTATTGGTCACTTGAAGCAAAAGCTACGGACTAAACGGAGACTGGCTAAGGGCGAGGTGACGATGTGTGTTGGAAGTGTTTCCAAAGTTGATGAGATCACCATCGCACGCTCCATCTGCCTTCGGGATTAGTATTGAACCTAGATAAATGTTATTAGGTGTCTGCGTTGAGCATGAATATGATTAGATCATGTTCATTGCAATACGGTTATTCATTTAAGTTAGAGAATAATGGTTATTCTGTTTACATGAATAATACCTTTCATGGTCATGCACCCTATGTGAATGGTTCATTGAATCTCGGTCATGGTAATACACATGTTCATGCCAAAAGATGTAGAGTTAATAATGATAGTACCACTTTCTTGTGGCACTGCCGCTTAGGTCATATTGGCGTAAGATGCATGAAGAAACTCCATATCGATGGATGTTTGGAGTCACTTGATTTGGAATCGCTTGACACATGCGAGCCATGCCTCATGGGCAGGATGACTAAGACCCCATTTTTAGGTACAATGAAACGGGCAAGTGACTTGTTGGAAATCAAACATGCTGATGCGTGTGATCCAATGAGAATTGAAGCGTGCGGTGGATATCACTATTTTCTCATCTTCACTAGCGATTTGAGTAGATATAGGTATATTTACTTAATGAAGCACAAGTCTGAAACGTTTGAAAAGTTCAAGCGATTTCAGAGTGAAGTTAAGAACCATCATAACAAGAAGATCAAATTCCTACGATCTGATCGATGAGAATTTCTGAGTTATGAGTTTGGCAATCACTTAAGACATTGTGGAATTGTTTCACAGTTGAAGCCACTTGGAACACCACAGGGTAATGGTGTGTCCGGACGTCGTAATCGAACCTTATGAGATATGGTGCGATCTATGATGTCTCTTACCGATCTACCGTTTTCATTTTGAGGTTATGCGTTAAAGACAGCTGCATTCACTTTAGATAGGACACCATCTAAGTCTGTCGAGACGACATCATGTGAACATTGGTTTGGCAAGAAACCAAAGTTGTCATTTCTTAATGTTTGGGGCTGCGATGCTTAAGGCTTCAGCCGGAGAAGCTCGAACCCAAAGCGGACAAACACATCTTCATAGGATACCCAAAGGTGACAGGTGGGTATACCTTCTATCCCAGATCCTAGCGCAAATTGTTTGTCGCTAAGAACGGGTCCTTTCTTGAGAAGGAGTTTCTCTCGAAAGAATTGAGTGGGAGGAAGATAGAACTTGATGAGGTTGTCGAACCTTTACTTCAACCAGAGAGTGATGCAACACAGAAAGATGTTTTCTGTGGCGCCTATGTCTGTTGAAGAGGAAGTTAATGATAGTGATCGTGAAGCTTCGGATCAAGTTGCTATCGAACCTCATAGGTCGACAAGGATATGTACTACTCCTGAGTGGTATGGTAATCCTGTCTTAAATATCATGTTGTTAGACAACAATGAACCTACAAGCTATGGAGAAGCGATGGTGGGCCCGTATTCCGACAAATGGTTAGAAGCCATGAAATCCGAGATAGGATCCATGTATCAGAACAAAGTATGGACTTTGGTGGACTTGCCCGATGATCAGCAAGCCATTGACATAAATGGATCTTTAAGAAGAAGACGGACGTGGACGGTAATGTTACCGTCTATGAAGCTCGACTTGTGGCAAAGAGTCTTTTCACAAGTTCAAGGAGTTGACTACGATGAGATTTTATCACCCGTAGTGATGCTTAAGTCCGTCGGAATCATGTTAGCATTAGCTGTATTTTTCGATTATGAAATCTAACAGATGGATGTCAAAACAAATTTTCTTACCAGTTTTCGTAAGAAAGAGTTGTATGTGATACAATCAAAGGTTTTGTCGATCCGAAGGATGCTAAAAGGTATGCTGGCCCCAGCGATCCTTCTATGGACTAGAGCAAGCATCTCGGAGTCGGAATATATGCTTTGATGGAGTGATCAAAGCTTTTAGGTTTATACAATGTTTGCTAGAAACTTGTATTTACAAGAAAGTGAGTGGGAGCTAGCACTACAACATTTCTGATAAGTATATGTGGATGACATATTGTTGATTCGAAATAATGTAGAATTTCTGGAAAGCATAGACGGTTGTTTGAAGAGTGACTTTCAAAGGAAGACCTGGATAAAGTTGCTTACATATTGGGCATCAAGATCTATAGAGATAGATCAAAACGCCTGATGATACTTTCAAAGAACGCACACCTTGACATGTTTTTGAAGGAGTTCAAAATATATCAGTCAAAGAAGGGGTTCTTACCTGAGTTGTAAGGTGTGAAGTTGAGTAAGACTCGAAGATTGACCATGGCAGAAGAAAGAGGAAGGACGAAGGTCGTCCCCTATGCTTTTGTCATAGGCTCTATACGGTATGCCATGCAAAGTACCGCACCAGATGTGTGCCTTGCCACATGTCTGGCAAGAGGGTACAAAGGTGATATAGGAGTGGATCACCAGATAGCGATCAAAATTATCCTTAGAAGAATAAGGAAATGTTTCTCGGTTATGGAGGTGATAAAGAGTTCGACGTAAAGAGTTACGTCGATGCAAGCTTAACACCTATCCAGATAGCTCTGAGTAGAGATACCGGATACGTATAATGGAGCAATAATTTGGAATAGCTCCAAGTGGAACGTGGTAGCAGCATCTACGATATAAAGTTTTGCGAAATACATAGGGATCTGAATATGGCAAGACCCGTTGACTACAACCTCTCTCACAAGCATAACATGATCAAACCTAGAACTCATTGAGTGTTAATCACATAGTGATGTGAACTAGATTATTGAGTCTAGTAAACTCTTTGGATGTTGGTCACATGGCGATGTGACCTGTGAGTGTTAATCACATGGCGATGTGAACTGGATTATTGACTCTAGTGCAAGTGGGAGACTGTTGGAAATATGCCCTAGAGGAAATAATAAATTAGTTATTATTATATCATATTTCATTGTTCATGATAATCGTTTATTATCCATGCTAGAATTGTATTGATAGGAAACTCAGATACATGTGTGGATACATAGATAACACCATGTCCCTAGTAAGCCTCTAGTTGACTAGCTCGTTGATCAATAGATGGTTACCATTTCCTAACCATGGACATTGGATGTCGTTGATAACGGGATCACATCATTAGGAGAATGATGTCATGGACAAGACCCAATCCTAAGCCTAGCACAAGATCGTGTAGTTCGTTTGCTAAAGCTTTCCTAATGTCAAGTATCATTTCCTTAGACCATGAGATTGTGCAACTCCCGGATACCGTAGGAGTGCTTTGGGTGTGCCAAACGTCACAACGTAACTGTGTGGCTATAAAGGTACACTACAGGTATCTCTGAAAGTGTCTATTGGGTTGGCACGAATCGAGACTGGGATTTGTAACTCCGTGTAAACGGAGAGGTATCTCTGGGCCCACTCGGTAGGACATCATCATAATGTGCGCAATGTGACCAAGGAGTTGATCACGGGATGATGTGTTACGGAACGAGTAAAGAGACTTGCCGGTAACGAGATTGAACAAGGTATCGGGATACCGACGATCGAATCTCGGGCAAGTACAATACCGCTGGACAAAGGGAATTGAATACGAGATTGATTGAATCCTCGACATCGTGGTTCATCTGATGGGATCATCGTGGAACATGTGGGAGCCAACATGGGTATCCAGATCCCGCTGTTGGTTATTGGCCGGAGAGTTGTCTCGGTCATGTCTGCATGGTTCCCGAACCCGTAGGGTCTACACACTTAAGGTTCGATGACGCTAGGGTTATTAGGAAGACTTGTATGTGATTACCGAATGTTGTTCGGAGTCCTAGATGAGATCCCGGACGTCACGTGGAGTTCCGGAATGGTCTGGAGGTAAAGATTTATATATGGAAAGTTGTTGTTCGGGTTCCGGGAAAAGTTTGGTTTTTTCGGTATTGTACCGGGAAGCTTCCGGAAGGTTCCGGAGGATTCCGGAGGGGTCCGGAGGTCCGGAAAATGTTCTACCACGTCCAATACAGCAGCGTGGGCTGTAGGGGGGGCGCCCTAACCTTAATGGGCCAAGGGCACCAGCCCCCAAGGCCCATGCGCATGGGAGAGGGGAAACCCTAAGGGGTAGGGCGTCCACCTGACTTGGGAGGCACTCCTCCCCCCTTGGCCGCCGCCCCCAACCCTAGATGGGATCTAAAGGGGGCCGGCCCCCTCTCTCCCCACCTATAAATAGTGGAGGGGTGGGAGGGCGGCCGCAACGCTTGAACCTGGCGCAGCCCCTCCCCTCCAATACCTCTCCTCCTCCGCGTGAGCTTGGCGAAGCCCTGCCGGAGAACTGCCACTCCATCACCACCACGCCGTCGTGCTGCTGTTGGACTCTTCCTCAACCTCTCCCTCCTCCTTGCTGGATCAAGGCGTGGGAGACGTCTCCGTTCCGTACGTGTGTTGAACGCGAAGGTGCCGTCTGTTCGGCGCTAGGATCATCGGTGATTTGGATCACGACGAGTACGACTCCATCAACCCCGTTCACTTGAACGCTTCCTCTTAGCGATCTACAAGGGTATGTAGATGCACTCTCCTTCCCCTCGTTACTAGATTACTCCATAGATTGATCTTGGTGATGCGCAGATAATTTTAAATTTCCGCTACGATCCCCAACAGGCACCTCCATGGTGGCATGCAGATCTTTGTAGAGATCATAGATACACAAGATCAGATGAGAACCAAAAGACGACAACCCTTGGCGAGATCCTTGCCAAGGAGATCCATGATACCCCCGGCAAGACCCTTGCTGGGGAAGACCACGGTGCCGCAGCGAGACCCTTGCCGGGCCCTCGGCAAGACCCTTGCCGAGGACGCCCGCGGCACCACTGCCAGGCCCACATCTGCCAAAGCCTCCACCGCCGCTCCCATACAGCTGCTAGCTCGTCCAGCTGGGCAGGCATCTGTGTGGCAGCGCACGACCTCTACACCAACTCAGCAAGCACCTGCGGTGGTGGCATGCAGATCTTCGTGAAGGCTCCACCACCGCGCCAGCCCAGCAGCCAGCTAACGTGGCGTTACAACGCCTCGTCAGCTTGGACACGCGTCGAAGCCAGCTGAGGCGACGATAGCTGGGACGAGCTTCTTTGCCGTCCCCAATAAAGCAAGAGGGGCACGTCGGTAGCGCACTAAATGCGTTTGTCCGATGATGCCAGGGGATAGACTCAGCCCCTGTACACCTTTCCACCTCCTGTGTGCCACTGTGGCAACCCCTTTTTGTGTATAAAAGGAGGCCCGGGGAGTACTAGAGGGGGATTTGGATCTTTTGGACTAGAGAGCCACTGCAGCTAATTCAAGAACACGAGAACACCTAAATACACATCAAAACAGGACTAGGGTTTTACGCGTCTCCGCGGCCCGAACCTGGATAAATGATTTGTGTGCTGACCGCCAGACCCGCTGTTTGCACAACCCCGCGCCCGCCAACCGTAGAAGGGATCCCAATGAACCCATAGGTGTCGTTTCCCACCGACATCTCTGGCGCACTAGGTAGGGGGTGCGCAGTTGTGAGAATACGGTCTAGCAGTTAGTTTAGCAGTTCTTCATCGCCATGGCTCCCAAGAAGAAGACGATCACGGCGATCGGCTCGTCAGGGGCCAAACGGCCCGTACCAGTGCGGACGAGTGGTGGGGCGGTCGCGGACGGAAGCCGAGGCAGGGCTCGCGAACACCCGCATCGCTTTGGCAACCAAAGCCTGGCGAGCGGCGTCGTTCGTGCGCGAGACGACGGGCCACACACCACCAAATCCAAAGACGGAGCCAGGCCCCCCGCAGGAGGCGCCCTCCAGGGGCAGCGTCGTGCCACCCACGGGCGGCGCAGCGACTTCTGTGGCGCCTACGTCGGCGCCCCCGACGTGCTCTTCCCAGGTTGTGCGCGACGAGCAGCGTCACCACACTGGCAACCCTGGGCACCATCGTGGGGAGAGTCCTGTGCATCATTCATGGGACGTAGAAGACCAGCACGCGTGACGAAATGCTGGCGAAAATGGCGTACAGCCGTCGGGCCGTGATAGAGCTCCTTCTAATGTGGTTAGAAGTCGGAGCGCATCACGGTCCACGCTGCTTTCGCCACCACCCACGCCAACGGAAGCTTTGGCACGCGCGTAGTTGCTCCTCGACTTTCCTCCTGCTGCGGAGAAACTCGATGAGTGGAGAGCCACCATCCGAAGCCTTGTCGGCGTTGCCAACAAAGATGAGCCACGACCAGCGGGGCCCTCTGGCCGGCGCTCCATCGAGCCGTCGCATGCTAGTGGTGGAAGGATCGGGGGCGCTGCAGCCACGGTGCACTCTCCTCCTCTAGGCCAGCCACCGCGGGTGTCGATCCATCGTGACGGCGCTTGTGATAACATTTTCGTAGTGTCACCCGACCCATGAACCCACCGCGACCAGCGCCAAGTTCTTCGGGAGCGAGCCCGTGAAGACGCTCAAACCAGCATCGAACGTCGGCGCGATGCGTGCCACCATTCAGATAGGCGGGCGGGGCCCACTATGGACCACCCAGCACCGGGGGGCTCTGGCGACCTATCCTACGAGGTTGGTTTCCCGGCCTTTACCTGTGAGCTGCGATAGTTCCAGTGGCCCTCCCACCGCACGTTCAAGCCAGACGTTGGCGAGCGGTACAACGGCAAGACCCACCCGTCAGAGTTCCTCAGCATCTACACCATCGCGATGCAAGTTGCTGGAGCCCATGATGAAAAGGTGCTTGCCAATTACTTCCCGCTGGCACTCAAACCCAATGTCATGTCATGGCTGATGCACTTGCCGGCAGATTCCATTTCTTCTTGGTCGGACTTGTGCCATGAGTTCGTTGGCGCCTTTACCGAAGGCCACCAAGATCATGGCCAGGCAAGCGATTTGCATATCATCCCCCAGAAGAAAGGTGAAACCCTACGCAAGTACATACAGAGGTTCAGCCGGGTGCAATGCAACATCCTAGATGTTCATCCCGCCGCCGTGATCAGCCCATTCCATCAGAATGTGTGCAACCGCAAGATGCGTGAAGAGCTGGCGATTAACAAGGTCAAGGATGTGGCCAAACTTTATGTTCTGGCCGATAGGTGCACTCGAGCAGAAGAGGGGAGGAAGTACCCCGGCGAGGACGCCGGCGCGGAAACCGACTCCACAAACAAAGACGCGGCCACCCCGACGAAAAAGGGCCGGCGCCGCAATAGGAAGTGCAAGGGCAAGACCGTGCTTGCCGTCGAGGGATCCGAGGACGCTGGCACTGCCAAGAAGGCCAAGGAAGATGACCCCGGCAAGGAAATTGCCGGGTGCGGCGCTTGCCGGGCCTTGGCGGCCGCCGACAAGCCAGGAGGCTCCGACAAGAAATATTGCAAGATCCACCGCACCAAGGGCCACGACCTCCAGAACTGCCGGCAAGTCGAGCTGCTTGCTGAGAAGCAAAAAGCCGAGTATGAGAGGTGGGACAAGGAGAAGGGCCAGGATGGTGCCGAGGGGTCTAGCATGAAGCGTAGCGGCCAAGGAGGCCGCCGCAGAAAGGATAATCAGCATGAGAGGCCCGCTCGGGGCCGCGACAAGAAGCAAGAAGATGATGATCATGACGAGGATGACGAGTCCGGTGAGCACGGGTTCCAGAAGGCTACGGAGGCCATGTGCATCGATGGTGGCGCCTCATTGCACACTTCTCACTGCCAACTCAGGCAGTGGGCGCGTGAGATTACAGCAACGGAACCATCCCTCGATGCTTAGAGGCCACTGAAATGGTCCAGCACGCCTATCATTTTCGACACCGAGGACCACCCTGACCGCACGACTGTGGTCGCGTGTTTTTCGTTGTTGGTCACGTCAATGACACGCAACCTCAAGGTGACGAAGATGCTGGTTGACGGCGGGGCCGGTCTGAACTTGATCTCGTCCGTTGTGATCAAAAGGCTGCAGATTCCTGATGGAGACCTCGAAGAGACGGGCACGTTTCAAGGGGTCAACCCGGGGAGGAGTCAGCCGAAGGGTAAGGTCACGCTGTCCGTGAAGTTTGGAGGCAAGTTAAACTACAGGACGAAGAGGATTGTTTTCGATGTAGCCGAGATCCCCTTGCCCTACAATGGGATTCTCGGCCGCCCGACACTAGGAAAGTTTATGGCGGCGTCGCATTACGCCTACAACACGCTGAAGATGCCGGGGCCGATGACCATCATCACCGTCCCCTCCGACAAGAAGGATGCACTAATATGCGCCGACCAACTCTATCGGGAAGTAGTTGCAGCGACTGTCGCCAAGGCACTCGCTCCTGCCGCTGGAGCCCCGGTAGGGAAGAAGACCGGCAAGACCTCTCGCACCCACTCCGGCAAGCGCACCTCTTCGGAGTGTTGTGCTCCCGTCGAGGACGTGCCAGAGAGCTCCACCGGCAAGAGCAAGAATTCCAGAGCTGCACCACCAGAGACCAAGAGGGTGTCCGTCGAGGAGGATGGCACGGGAGGGGCTTTCACCATAAGCTCCACCCGGGACAACAAATAGGAAAGCGCGCTCGTCACCTTCCTGCGGGCGAATGTCGACGTGTTTGCGTGGAAAGCATCCGACATCCTCGGCGTTCCCAGGGAGGTGATTGAGCACCATATTGCTGTTTGTCCTCATGCGCGACCCGTCAAGCAGAAGGTCAGGAAGCAAGCTTTGGAATAGTAGGAGTTCATTACGGAAGAGATCAGGAAGTTGGAATCAGCGGGTTTGGTGAGGGGAATACTCCATCTGACGTGGTTGGCCAATCTGGTAGTAGTGCGCAAGGCGAATGGGAAGTGGAGGCTGTGTATTGACTACACAGATATCAATAAGGCTTGTCCCAATGACCCTTTCCTGTTGCCACGCATTGACTAGATTGTTGACTCCACGGCCGGGTGTGACCTTCTATCATTCCTTGACGCCTACTCGGGGTACCACCAAATCTTCATGGCGAAAGAAGACGAAGAGAAGACAGTGTTCATCACCCCATGTGGCACGTATTGCTTTTTACGAATGCCTTTAGGGTTGAAGAGCGCTGGCTCGACGGTTGCAAGGGCGGTCCAAATTGGTTTTGAGCCCCAACTACATAGAAATATTGAAGCTTGTATGGATGACATAGTGGTCAAAACCAAAGACAGGGCAACACTTGTGCAAGATCTGGAAGAGATGTTTGCGAATCTGCGCAAGATCAACCTCAAGTTGAACCCTGAGAAGTCTGTCTTCGGTGTTCCGTCCGGCAAACTTCTCGGGTTCTTTGTGTCACAGCATGGGATCGAGGCGAATCCAGACAAGATGAAGGCTATTGAGTAGATTAGGGCACCCAAGCGGATCAAGGACGTGCGTCGGCTCACTGGTTGCGTTGCCGCCGTGAGCAGATTCATCTCCAGGTCTGTTGAGCATGCCCTTCCCTTTTTCAAAATCTTGAAAAAGGTGGGCCCAATGGAATGGACCCCGGAGACCGAAGCAGCGCTGCAGGATTTGAAGAAATACCTCTCCTCTACACCGATACTGGTTGCGCCGAAACCCCATGAGCCGTTGCTGCTATACCTGGCGGCAACGAACCAAGTGGTCAGTGCCGCACTAGTGGCGCAGAGGGAGGTCGACGAAGAGGAAAAGCCCCCAGTAGGGCCCGACGCTGGCAGGGCAGGGCCTTCGCAACCATGCGAAGTGCTGTCGAAGAAGAAAATGATGCAGCACCCGGTTTACTTTGTCAGCTCCCTCTTGTAGGGGGCTAGGTCAAGGTACTCTGGTGTGCAGAAATTGCTCTTCGGCCTCCTTATGGCCTCGAGGAAGCTGCGTCTTTACTTCCAGGCACACGATATCACCGTCGTCACCCGCCTCCCGTTGCAACGGATATTGCATAACCCAAATGCAACTGGGAGGATTGTGGAGTGGGCTGTGGAGCTATCGAGCTTTCGTTTGAAGTTTGAAAGTACTTCGACAATCCAGAGCAGAGTCTTGGCAGAGTTCATTGCCGAGTGGACCTCGACGCCAGACAAAGAGATCCAGGAGACCACCCTCCTCGGCAAGGAGGCATGTCGCAACTGGATTATGTACTTTGACGGGGCTTTCTCACTGCATGGCGCCGGTGCTGGTGTGCTGCTCATCGCACCCACCGGAGAGCACCTCAAGTATGTAATCCAGATGCACTTTCCCAGGGAGATGTCCACAAACAACACTGTTGAATACGAGGGGTTGCTCGCCGGTCTCAGGATCGCAGCAGACCTCGGGATCAAGAAGCTCATCGTCAGGGGTGATTCACTGCTTGTTGTCAGGCAAGTCTACAAAGATTATCAAAGCCCATTGATGGAGGCCTACGTGGATGAGGTGAGGAAGCTAGAGAAGCGCTTTGACGGTATACATGCAGAGCATGTTCCACGAGTGGAGAACAAAATCGCCGACTACCTGTCGAAGCGCGCTGCCTTCAAACTACCTGTGGAACCAGGTACTTTTGTGCTTCGACTGACTCAACCATCCATTGAACCATCAACAGAGCAGAACAAGCGAAGGAAATCAGGCCCTGGCAAGTACTTTCCTGCCGATCTCCCAGAGCCGCCGGCAAGGATGTTGCCGTGGGCACTGAGCCAGCCGTGGGGCAACCGACTCCAGCGGGGCGTCAAGTCCTGACTGTAGAGACAGCTGCTCCCATGGCTGAGGAAGTGCCTTTAGTCCTTGCCGTCGAGCGTCAGGCTCCGGCATGGGCACAACATATCGTCCGATTCCTCCAAACAGGGAACTCCCTGAGGAGCAGGAAGAAGCGGAGAAATTAGCCTGTCGGTCTGCCATGTATCAGTTCGTCGATGATGTCCTGTATAGAAAAAGACCAAACATTGTGAAATTGAAGTGCATTCCCCGAGAGGAAGGACTAGAGTTATTTGCAGAGATAAACAGAGGCATATGTGGCTCCCACGTAGGGTCAAGGGCCCTTGCCTGCAAGGCATTCCGGCAAGGTTTCTTCTGGCCCACCGCCCTCCAGGATGCAATGACACAAGTAACCAAGTGTGAAGCGTGTCAGTTCCATTCGAAGAAGCTTCATCAACCAGCTCAAGTGCTCCAAACAATCCCTCTCTCCTGGCCATTCTTGGTCTGGGGGCTCGACATACTAGGCCCCTTTCCCCGTGCTGTCGGGGGCTTTGAGTACTCGTATGTTGCAATCGACAAGTTCACAAAGTGGCCGGAGGTGGAGACAGTGAGAAAGGTGATAGCACAATCGGCCGTCAAATTCTTCAAGGGGCTAGTTTGTCGTTTCGGTGTGCCAAACAAGATCATCACCGACAATGGCACACAGTTCACGAGCCACGCCTTCATGCAGTACATCCAGGACCTCGTCAACAAGGTATGTTTTGCTTCTGTTGCACATCCATGAAGGAACGGCCAGGCTGAGAGGGCAAATGCTGAAGTGTTGTGAGGCCTCCGGACAAGGACCTTTGATAGGCTACGCAGGTGCGGACGACGCTGGATTGATGAGTTGCCGGGAGTTCTTTGGTCAATCAGAATGACGCCAAATCGAGCCACCGGTCAGACACCCTTCTCCCTCGTTTATGGGGCAGAAGCAGTTCTCCCCATGGAACTCACATACGGGTCACCTTGAGTGCTCGCTTATGATGAGCTTGAGCAAGAGCAGTTGTGACAAGATGACGCGACGCTCCTTGAGGAAGATCATCTTCGGGCGGCTGTACAAGCAGCGCGCTACCAGCAAGCCTTGTGCCGCTACCATAGCCATAAGGTTCATGCCCGAAGCTTTGAGGAAGGCGACCTTGTTCTTCGGCCCGTTCAGTCGGCCAAGAATTCCAACAAGTTGACGCCAAAGTGGGAGGGCCCTTATCGGGTAGTATGAGTCACCAGGCCCGGTGCAGTCTGCCTGAAGACCGAAGATGGCGTTCCAGTGAGCAACTCCTGGAACATCAAACATCTTCGCAAGTTCTACCCATAAGGCACGGTTGCCGGGCCCACCGACAAACCACCTTTTGTACAAGCCTTGCCGGCAAGGCAAGTAACCCTTTGTACAAAGCCAGGTGCAAACCCTGAGCATAAATAAATGAAGCGATGGCGCCCTAAGTTATAGCATGCATGCTAGGTTGAGTCTCTCCATCGGTTAGGGGTTGATAGTGCTTAGCGGCGGCTAACCCCTAGCATAGAGGTCGAGTGTGCGTCACTCTGTTCCTTTCCGTCTTCTTTGGTTCGCAGGGTACATGGACATTTCTGCTGAGCGAGTGGGAGGAAAAAGAACGGGCCGGCGCTCCGGCCCCGGCAAACCAAGGTTGCCGGGGGCTGCAGGCACAAGGATCTAACCGCGGCAGGCCAAGGTTGCCGGGGGATGCAACGTCAGATAAGTTTTTATCCCCCACTCCGTGCGCCCGTGTGAACCTTGAACGTATAAGGCTTCGCTCGCTCTCGTACCATCCTGCCCCCTCCATCCCATGTCCGAAAACTCTACTTTGGACCGGAACTTGGTTGTAGTGCGGTGGGAAGAGGGCGAGTGAAAGGCCCAATCCTACTTGGCCCCTACCTCCACCAAGAGCGTGAGCGTAGTCGGGCCATAGAACAGGAGGACGGCAAGGCCTATTGCTGGGAGACCATGTTTATCTTAAGATACCGAGGATGCGTTCGTCGGTGTGGCCCTCGCCCACGCGCAAACAAAACCTGGCAAACACCCTTCCTTTCATTCATACATTGCAAACAAGTACAATTCATACGGAATGGGTACACGAGAAAGGGGGTTACAAATTTTGAAATCTCATGAGTGCTCGCAGGGTTACAAACTAGAGAAGACAAGTGCCTCGTGATCCCAATTCTTGTCCCTTTCCTCCTAGGTGCAATAGGTGAAGGCTAAAAGGAAGGGACGGGGAACGCGTCGATGGAGAGCTTGATGAGGAAGGCCCTTGGCAGAGTGCACGACGGAGGGAGGGGCGACGCGGTCAATCGGAGACGAGGTCGACGTGCCCTCGCTTGACACTCTCGTCGTCGCTGTCGCTGTCCTCCTCATCACTCCCGCTTGAAGAGGAGTCTTCATCGTCGGAGGAGCTCTCCACGCAGCACTTCAGGCGAGTCCCAGAGTCTCCAAAGACCTTGACGGAGAGCAGGCCATTCTCCATTAATTTGAAATAGAGAACGAGCCCCGCCGTCATGCTATGGATGTGAGCGAAGGTCTTCCATCCGCGGCGAAGATACATGATCCGAGGGGCGGGAAAGTTGACGTCGACCCGCGTGCCGCCATTCCCGCAGCCCCTCATGTGCAACCTCAGGGTCTGGGGAGAATCGAGCTCCATCTCCCAAGCGAATGGCACAGGAAGACAAAGGCGATGACGCGGTGGCTGACGCAGCTTGATGAAGAACTCGCGAGGCTAGTACTCAACATGGCCCTCCATCGGAGGAGGCATCACTTGCGGAGGCAAGGCCGGTGCGCCGCCCCGTCCCCCTCTTCCCCGAGCACCGCCCCGGCCTCGGCCTCGCCCCTCCCCCTTCCTCTCGTGGTCGGCTCCTCCGCCACGGGCTCTTTGGAAGGAGGGACGCGCTATCGAGCAGAGACCCTCGCCGCCACCGTCGAAGGACCGGCGCCCCCTCTCGCCATGGCAGATGAAAGAGCGGTGCCGAAGTGGAAGGAAAGGGATGATGAAAGATTGTGGGGTGCCATCCCCCTCCCCCTTCTTATAAAGGGGCGGGGTCGGGACTCGGCCGCCCTACTCAGCTAATCCGACCATCATGGGCGCATAGAATCGAGGCCGACCCACTGCCCCAATCAGCAGCGGCCCGTTTCCCCGCATCGCCATTCAAGGCCCGCACCCACCGCCTACCATCTTCAGAACACGGGGGACACGTGGCGGGCGAGCAAAAATTGAGGGGACAGATGAGACGGCCATTCTCCACCCCGTGATCGTGGGGCGCGAGCGCCTTGAAGACCACGGCTCGAGCCCACTCAGTAAATGAGCCGCGTCTCTGCGTTTTCCTCTTTTTACAAGGAAGGCGCGAGTCGCCTATTTATCACGATGTGATGCATGCGTGCGAAAACCGCCCCACGCACGACCCCCATGTCACGCATGACCCTGCACGTCAGGTCGTGGGGAAGCGCAGCGGACGGGAAATTACTGCGGTAAAAATCCGCCCCACCTGCCCGCATACCATTCTAGGCCTAGCCGTCGCGCTTGTGTGTGGCCCAGGCCCGGGGGCTCCTGTCGGTGTACAAAAGTAGGGGCTCTCCTTTTGCACCCCTTTACTTGTGCACGGGTAGTCAGAGCCGGGCCCACGGCCACACTAAGCAGGGCAAAGGAGGGATGCCGGAGCACAGGACGACCAGAGCAACGCCAAGACTAGAGACGCAAAGAGAGCAAGAGGGCAAGGTGCACTCCCCCAGCAACACTCTTGTCGGGGTGGCTTCCGCAACCTCGGCAAGATCCTTGCCGGGGCAACTTGCCTGACGCCAACAGAGCACGCTGAGGGAGTCCTGGACTAAGGTGTCCTCGACCGTCCGGCCTATTATCTATTGGGCCGGACTGATGGGCTGTGAAGACATGCAGGCCGAAGACTATACCTGAGTCCGGATTGGACTCTCCTTGGCGTGGAAAGCAAGCTTAGCAACCGACTATGAAGATTTCTTCTTATGTAACCGACTCTATGTAAACCCTAGATCCCCCGGTGTCTATATAAACCGGAGGGGATAGTCCGGAAAGGACACCATTCATTACCATAGTCATATAGGCTAGGCTTTTAGGGTTTAGCCATCATGATCTCGTGATAGATCAACTCTTGTAACACCCATATTCATCAATATCAATCAAGCAGGACGTAGGGTATTACCTCCATAGAGAGGGACCGAACCTGGGTAAACATTGTGTCCCCTGTCTCCTGTTACCATCCATCTTAGACGCACAGTTCGGGACCCCCTACCCGAGATCCGCCAGTTTTGACACCGACATTGGTGCTTTCATTGAGAGTTCCACTGTGCCGTCCACGAAAGGTTCGATGGCTCCTTCAATCGTCTATAGCGACGCTGTCCAAGGAGAAATCTTCCTCCCCGGACATATTTTCATGTTCGGTGGCTTCGTACTGCGGGCCAACTCGCTCGACCATCTAGAGCAGATCGATAGCTACGCCCCTGGCCACCAGGTCAGATTTGGGAACTTGAACTGCGTCGTGGATATCCGTGGAGACTTGATCTTCAATGGATCCGAGACCGAAGCGATCGTTCCCCTTCGCTCCGAGGAACATGACTTAAATCTGTCATCGGATCACATCCAGGAGATGGTCCCTGTTGCCGCAACGGCCTTAGAACCAGAGCAGATCGTGCCATCCGAAGCCACAGAGTCCGCGGCATTGGAGCCGCACACGGACTCGGCACCCCGCGATATTTGCATCAGTGGAACTCTGGATTCATCTCCGGCTATAAATTCCGAGCCATATACGCTTGCGGCCACCGAGCTAGATCGGTTATCGATCTTCGAATTTAGTGCCGCAGACGTCTTTCAGCACTCACCTTTGGGCGACGTGCTAAACTCTTTAAGGAACCTGTAATTCACGGGAGGCTCGCAGCCGAACTACGCCCGATTCAAACTAGGGGCTGACGACGGAGAATTTTGCTTCCTGCCTGCCACCCACTTCATAGCCACTGTTGAGGACTTAACTGCATGCCCACTCCTAGCTCCACAGACATTGACGGCCCAGACAACGATGCCGATAAGGAGCAAGGCCATGATCCGCCAGTCATCAAGCGCAAAATGGCCACCCCTTTACATAACGTGTACATGATCGATACACTCAAAAAGCCTCGCGACAGAGACAAGGGAGACCTAGTTAAAACTCCTGAGTCACAGTCTAAGTTTCGGCGCCCCAAGCAACACTGTAGCAACAATGGCACTGGAGAAAATAGTACTCTGGACGGCGTTGAAAGCAATGAAGACCCTATGGGAACAACATTCAAGCAGGAGGAACAGGAAAACAGGCAAGCCAGCCCCGACAAATAGGCCCTGCACAGCGACAGATCGAAAGACGACAATTACCAAGACCTACTCTAAGACAGATGGACAGAAGTCCTGGTCGCCGAAGAATACGGCCTCAGTGGCCCAACCAAAAGCTACCCAAAGCACAGATCTCTCTACCAGTCCGACGACAGGGCGTCGGGCCCCATACCATTGTCACACAACACGGCAGGTCGCCGGCAACTCTGTCCGGATAAAAAGGCAACTCAAGCCGAACACGAGACCGCCCCACCTCGCCATAAAGGCAAGAACAACGCAGGACAGGATTACCCAGACAACCTGCAGAGGGACTGTGACAATAGAGCAGGAAGCGCAAGACCGATCTATGGATCACAAAAACATGCTTCGGCACGTGACGATGGCAACCTATTCGGACGTGTCACACCTCGCCGCGACCAGGCCGAAAACCGCAATGGAACTCCTTTGGGATTACGCCACAGTGTGGCCCAACATAGAGGCGCCGCACACCCGTTTTGCTTCACTAATGAGGTAATGGAACATGAATTTCCCAAAGGATTCAAACCCGTCAATATTGAATCATACGATGGGACAACCGATCCCGTAGTATGGATAGAAGATTTCATCCTCCACATCCATATGGCCCATGGTGATGACCTCCACGCCATTAACTACCTCCCACTAAAGCTAAAAGGACCAGCTTGGTACTGGTTAAATAGCTTGCCTGAAAATTCCAAAGGCAGCTGGAAGGACTTGGAAGAGGCCTTCCTCGATAACTTCCAAGGAACACATGTCCGGCCACCAGATGCTGATGACCTAAGTCACATCATCCAATAGCCCGACGAATCAGCCAGGGAGCTCTGGACCCGGTTCTTTGTCGAAAAGAACCAAATCATCGACTGTCCGGACGCGGTCGGTGTCAAAACCGGCGGATCTCAGGTAGGGGGTCCCGAACTGTGCGTCTAAGGCGGATGGTAACAGGAGGCAGGGGACACGATGCTTTACCCAGGTTAGGGCCCTCTTGATGGAGGTAAAACCCTACGTCCTGCTTGATTTATTCTTGATGATATGAGTATTACAAGAGTTGATCCACCATGAGATCGGAGAGGCTAAACCCTAGAAGCTAGCCTATGGTATGATTGTATGTTGTCCTACGGACTAAAACCCTCTGGTTTATATAGACACCGGAAATGGCTAGGGTTACAAAAGGTCGGTTACAAAGGAGGAGATATACATATCCGTATTGCCTAGCTTGCCTTCCACGCCAAGTAGAGTCCCATCCGGACATGAGACAAAGTCTTCAATCTTGTATATTCATAGTCCAACAGTCCGGCTGTCCGGATACCCCCTAATCCAGGATTCCCTCAGTAGCCCCTGAACCAGGCTTCAATGACGATGAGTCTGGCACGCAGTATTGTCTTCGGCATTGCAAGGCGGGTTCCTCCTCCGAATACACCACAGAAGAATTTGAATACAAGGATAGTGTCCAACCCTGCAAAATAAGCTCCACATACCACCGTAGAGAGAATAACATTTCCACAAATCTAATCTGCTGACTTGTTTTGGCAACATGACATTATGCCATGGCCCGGTGATTATTCGAACCGTTTCCTTTAACTAGCCCCGCACATAATGCGAGGCAGTTTCTTGACACGTCTTGTCAAAGCAGAGATCGTGTTCCCCTTATTACGGGATTCTCATCAATATGGGCATGGGTAACCCAACCGCGCCATCGATTACGGCGCTCGGGGGATAAGCGAGTTTTACCAGGCTAGTGGGGGCGCATAGTTTCGGCCACCCTTATAAAGGGACAAGGTTTAACCATTTTCTACCCACGCCTTGTTCCTCCTTGCTCATCCATTCTTGCGCACTCGAGCTCCAACGCCCAAGTCCACATCCTTCCCCTCAACCTTCTCCAATCATGTCCGGAGTGGGAGGCAAATGGATGGCTTCCTCCATTACGGAGGGACACATCAAGAAGCTGCATGGAGCCGGATACTTAGCCGCAAATATAGCGCATCGACTGCCCACTGTGGGGAAGATCGTACCTACCCCTAAACCTCATGAGAGGGTAGTTTTCCTCCACCACTTCCTCCGCGGACTAGGGTTTCCCCTCCATCCATTCGTCCGTGGTCTCATGTTCTACTACGGGCTGGACTTCCACGATCTGGCCCCGAACTTCATCCTCAATATTTCGGCGTTCATAGTCGTGTGTGAGGCTTTCCTCCGCATCCGACCCCACTTCGGCCTGTGGTTAAAGACCTTCAATATCAAGCCGAAGGTGGTGGGAGGCCAACAAGCAGAATGCGGCGGAGCCATGGTGGGCAAGATGCCCAATGTTATATGGCTCGAAGGCTCCTTCGTGGAGACCATAAAGGGGTGGCAATCGGCGTGGTTCTACATCACCGAGCCGCGCGACACCAACTGGGTGGCTACCCCTGAGTTTCGATCCGGAATCCCCACGAAGCTCACCTCCTGGAAAGAGAAGGGCCTGTCCTGGGGTTTATCGGTGGAGCCGGACGAACTTCAGAAATGTATCTAGAATATGGCGAGCAAGAAGCTCAAGCTTGTCAACATAGTCCAGGTCATGCTCATCCGCCGGATCCTCCCGTGTCAACAACAGGATTTCAACTTGTGGGAGTTCGACCCGGCCCAGCACCAGACTCTGAGCGAGCTCTTCGATACGATGCACAAAGACGTCTGGAGGGTGCTGTTCAAGCGCGCCGAGGTCCCTCCCTCTCTTACCGAGGACCGCGGGCTAAGCGCGAAGCGCCGAGCACATTCGGTGAGTTCTATACATCTGGTAGGATATTTTATTCCCCCTAGATTAATCATGTGCGGGGTCTGAGCTCCATGCCTTTGACAGGACTGGGTGGAGATGTCGGGGCAGATTAACTGTCCGACCCCTCTGCCTGAAGACACTGCGGACGCTCTCCTGACGGAGATGCTGACTCCGGCTCCTTACAAGGTGCCGGAGAAGACCAAGAAGGCCAAGGGAACCCGAAAGAGTTCCTGATGCCAGGTGTTATCGGATTCCTCGTCCGATAACTCCGCGACACACTCCTCCCCCGAAGACGAGGAGGAAGATGAAGATGCTCCCCCTCCAGTCGGGGGAGACAAGAAAAGGAAGGCCGCCCCAACCGGGGGGCCGAAGGGTCCAAGAAGGGAAGGACCCTCCTTTCGGACTACTCGACCACCGCCGTCGAAGGCGAAGACGAGTGGCTGCTCAGGGCCAAGCCCCTGGCGAAGTCGTAAGTATTCGGATGCCAGAGTAATTCATAGCATACCTTTGTCACACTGCTTCTCCTAACGCCGAATTATGATTATGCAGACTGCCACGAGCCCGTATCAACGTATCGTCGGACGGCTCCCTGAGCTCGTCGGATATGGATAGCGATCCACTTCCGACCGCCACCTCCCCTTGCCCTACGGACAACGCCGAGGTATTGTCTCAAGAGGCACCGGATCGAGGGGAGACAGTCTCGGAGGCGCCTCAAGGCGACCTCCCGGATTCTGGGAGTAGAGGGAGCAAGGCTCCCGAGGGCTCCGAGTTCGGCCCTCAGCCGAACACCGCACCGGAACCTCCAATGGTTCCGGACTCAGGCAGGCGGCCTCCTTCCAAAAGGGGCAAGATGCCTGTGCCGGTGACCTCTGTCCATCTAGAGGCACCGGACACTCTGCTGGGAGCGCTTCACAGCGCTTCCATCGACGAAGAGCACCGCACTATTATGAGTGCGGTGATCCAGAAGGTTCGGTCCGCCAAGAGCGGACTGACTGAAGCCTATGCCAGCCTTCTGACAGGCTTTGAGGTAAGTATATAGGAAAAATATTACCGCATAGAGAGTAGCCCCTGATGCTCTGTTTGGTGTTCACAAAGAAAAGCCGAACAGAGGATCAAACAATATCGCAGGAGTCCAATATAAGTATGTTTATATGCGTATGCAGGCTTCGCTGCTGGCCTCTACCGCACTGACTGCGGAGGTCGCCGCACTGAAGCAGGACCTCAAAGGGTCCAAGGAAGAGCTCGGCCTTGCCAAGAGGCAGATCGAGGAGAACAAAGGTAAGTAGTACCTAGTCAATGGATATAGATAAAAAGAATGCGATTGCAAAATGACAGGATCATCGTAATTTTGCCAGGGACCACGACCGAGGTGGCAACCCTCAAGCAAGCTCTATCCGAGGCCGAAAACAAAGCAGCCAAGGAGCGCACCGAGCGGGAAAGGCATGAGGCACGGGTGGGCGAGGTGCAGCAAGAGCTCCACGCTCTCGTGACGAAGCACGAGGCGTTGGAGCTGGACTTGAAGACGCGAGAGTCCGAGCTTGCCACCTCCCTTGAAAGTGCAAAGAGTGCCAAGGCCGAAGCACAAAAGGCCCTCTAGGAGATTGATGCGATGAAGAAGATAGCGACGGTTAAGGCATTCTATATGCAAAGCAAGCATGTGAAAGTGAATTACTTGTTACTTACCCGAATCTGGAGCTCTCCAGGAGCATTCGCAAATTTGCCCCGCAGCGTGTCGGATGCCGCACAGTTTTACCAGGCCAAGGAGGGAAGCTCAATGGAGAAGCTATTCTGGTCTCAGTATACTGGGACCGAACACCCGATGCCTCTAAGCGACCAGCTGAAGCAACTGGTCCAGCTACACAAGGCGGCCGAACAGGCCATGAAGGGCTTTATAGTTCGGATGTGGCCTGGCGACGCCCTTCCCAACAACTACTTCGGCCTGGTGAGGCGGCTTGTGGATGCCTACCCACGGCTTGAAGTCATCAAGCGGTCCATCTGCATCGAAGGTGCACGCCGGGCTTTTGCCCGTGTGAAGGTGCAATGGGCCAAGATGGACGCCGTGAAGCTGGTGAAGGAAGGGCCGCCGCAGGGCAAGGAGCATTGCCACCCCAAGATGTACTATGAGGGTGTCCTGAAGGGTGCTCGTCTCGTAGCGGACGAGTGTACGAAAGATGTAATATTTGAGTAAACTTGCTTGTGTGATCCTGTATTATAAAAACTTGTTCATATGCGCTATGCAACGCTTGTCTGAATTTAAAATATTACCTTCTGTTCGGCTGTTTATCAAATCTGAGAGATGGCTAGTCGTCGCTTCTGCCCCATGCCACGAGTGCTGGGGTGTTCGGGATAAACCTGAGCACTCTTGTTCCCATTGTCGGGTCTTTCGAGGGAGGTGCTCAGCACAACGAATGAGGCAATCAGACCATAATGCGTTATCACTCTCACTTAGCCATAGAATTCTATAATTTTAAATTTTGGCGAAGCCCCTAGTATTCGGAAGGCTGAATTCGGGGCGCGATACATGCCTTAAGCCGGACAGGGCTGACTCCTCGCTCTAAGCGGCATAAGTCTTTAGGGACTTGAAACCTCTCGAACAGCGACCAGTCTCTCGCCTTATCATGACAGTCAGTTTTAGCTTTCTCTACTGAGGTGCTTAGCCCAGCAGAACTGGGGCACAATCGCAGTAGTTCTCCCAGTGCTACCTTAGCCGATATAGCGGAACGTAAGGTACCAAAACATGGGAGCCGGGCAAACCCAACTATTGACCCAAGACATGATTCGGAGTTGATGCATATAATGCTATAAGTTCGGGTGCCGCACTGTCAAAAGTGTTCGGACTTCTCACACCATATTATGGGGTATGCTTAAGCCTCTAGCGTATTGGCCGTACTAGAGTGTACGCGTGCTAGATGTCGTAAATGAACATATGTAAAAAGGAGGAATGCAATAATAGTCTTAATGCTATGCATTGTTTATTCAAAAAGGTGCATTAAGCAGAATGATACAAGTAGTGCGATAAGCAAAAAGTAGGACTGTTTGGCATGTCCCTTCCAAGGGCAAGCTGAGGAATAATATTAAAGCAAATATTTCACTCGTTATCGTAATCCACCTGGGAGTTCCGTGGTGCGACGTAGCTTTCTGCCTCCTTGGTTGCTGCATCATGTGTTCGATAATCATGCTGCCGGACAGGGTTTCTAGAGATTAAAGTCCTGAAAGAGAAAAATAACAAAGCAGGAAGCCCCTAGTGCGGTTTAAGCCGCGTATTGGGGCATGCCGTAGTTGTGCCCCCTCCCCGCCTATGCCCATGGTTTTTTTAATTCGTAATTATGTACGTGTGGCATGAATTTCGCCGTTTGGCTGGGGCCGGGGTGGGGGCCGCATTGCTATGCGATCTCGGGACGTGCCAAGCGGTCCAGTTGCCGATTACTTCGGGCGCGCTTGAAGTTGTCCGGGTCCTTAATCGCCGGACTAGTGGATTGCCTTAAGAGGCTTCTTTGCGCTTTTGTTGCGAGGGCCGCAGTGTGCTCCTCCGTGTGGAGAGAGCGCTCTGTGTTTCCATTAACTGTGATGACCCCCCCGAGGTCCTGGCATCTTGAGCTTGAGATATGCATAATGCGGTATGTCATTGAATCTTGCAAATGCGGTTCGCCCGAGCAGTGCATGGTAGCCACTGCGGAACGGTACTATGTCGAAGATTAACTCTTTGCTTCGGAAGTTATCCGGAGATTCGAAGACCACTTCCAGTGTTACTGAGCCTATGCAATGGGCCTCTACACCTGGTATGATGCCTTTAAAGGTCGTTTTAGTAGGTTTGATCCTTGAGTGGTCTATACCCATTTTGCGCACTGTGTCCTAATAAAGCAGGTTCAGGCTGCTTCCGCCGTCCATTAGGACTCGAGTGAGGTGAAATCCGTCAATGATTGGGTCTAGGACCAGTGCGGCGAATCCGCCATGACGGATGCTAGTGGGGTGGTCCCTACGATCAAAGGTGATCGGACAAGAGGACCATGGGTTGAACTTGGGGGCGACTGGCTCCATAGCGTATACGTCCCTGAGCGCACGCTTCTGCTCCATCTTAGGGATGTGGGTTGCGTATATCATGTTCACCGTCCGCACTTGTGGGGGGAACCTCTTCTGTCCTCCGGTGTTCGGCTGCCGGGGCTCCTCCTCATCATCGCTATGTGACCCCTTATCTTTGTTTTCAGCATTTAACTTACCGACCTGCTTGAACACCCAACAGTCCCTGTTGGTGTGGTTGGCTGGCTTGTCGGGGGTGCCGTGTATTTGACACGAGCGATCGAGTATACGGTCCAAACTGGACGGGCCCGGAGTGCTTCTTTTGAATGGTTTTTTCCGCTGACCGGGTTTAGAGCCTTTGAATCCGGCATTGACTGCCGTATCCTCGGTATTGTCGCTGTTAATGAGGCGCTTATGCTTGTTGCGACGTGACCTGTCATTACCGTCCTTGGTATCCGAAGTACCATGGTTCTTTGATATATTATTACTGCGAGCCAGTCAGCTGTCTTCTCCCGCGCAAATGCGGGTCATGAGTGTCGTGAGGGCTGCCATAGATTTCGGCTTTTCCTGACCAAGGTGCCGGGCTAGCCACTCGTCGCGGATGTTGTTCTTGAAAGCTGCTAGGGCCTCTGCATCCGGACAGTCGACGATTTGATTTTTCTTTATTAGGAATCGCGTCCAGAATTGCCTGGCCAATTCCTCTGGCTGCTGAATTATGTGGCTCAGGTCATCGGCATCTGGTGGTCGCACGTAAGTGCCCTGAAAGTTGTCGAGGAATGCGGCTTCCAGATCTTCCCAACAGCCAATGGACTCTACTGGCAAGCTGTTGAGCCAATGCCGAGCTGGTCCTTTGAGTTTGAGTGGGAGGTATTTGATGGTGTGTAGGTCATCACCGCGGGCCATGTGAATGTGCAGGAGGAAATCCTCGATCCATATCGCAGGATCTGTTGTGCCATCGTATGATTCTATATTTACAGGTTTGAAACCCTCTGGGATTTGATGATCCATTACTTCGTCTGTGAAGCATAAGGGGTGTGCGGCGCCTCTGTACTGGGCTATATCGCGACGCAGCTCGAATGAGTCTTGCCCACTGTGTTCGGCCCGGCCGGACATACTTTTACCGTATCCGGTGTGAAGATTATCGTCTTGCATAGTGGCGCGCCCTCGCGATCCGTAGATCGATCTTGCATGTTTTGCTTTGTCCTCCAATACGTCTCGTAGGTCTGGCGTATTTCCCCATGCCTTTTTATTTGAATGATGCCAGGGTGCGGTCTGAGCTTTTGGCTGGAATGTTTCTCTGTCACGGCCACGAGGTGGCCGATCAGCCGCGTCATACACCGGGGATGTAGGTTTTGGTGCTTCCTCCTCTAGTCGGGGTAGCAACCTGCATTTTGGATAACTCTTGGAGGGGCGTTCGAGTTTATACTCTTCGGCCGCCAGGACTTCAGTCCATCTGTCAGCTAGCAAATCTTGATCAGCTTGAAGCTGCTGCTGCTTTTTCTTAAGGCTATTTGCCGTGGCTATAATCCGGTGCTTGAAGCACTCTTGTTCGACGGGATCCTCTGGCACGGCGAATTCGTCATCGCCGAGGGTTGCCTCGTCTTCGGAGGCGGCATGTAATTATCATCCTCCGCCTCTCCATCTGCCGCTCTCTCAGGAGGGCTGGCTCCTCCATCCTCCTGCCCAAAATCTTGCTGGAGGGGATTGTTGTTGTCTTCGGCACTGTCCGGAGTGCTATTATCTCCAGTGCCGGTATCACCACTTTTGCCTTGGCGGGACTTAGAGCGGTGCCGCTGACGCCGACGCTTGGGTTGCTTCTTGGAGGGGTCATCCTCCGTTGTCTCGTCGCCATTGCCTTCTTTGGGTGTGTCCACCATGTATATATCGTATGATGAGGTGGCTGTCCAGTGCCCTGTGGGCAGTGGTTCCTCTTCGACTCCCGCATCGTCATCCATACCGTCGATGTCTTCGAAGTCGAAGTCGAGCATGTCGGTTAAGTCATCGACAGTGGCTACTAAGTGGGTGGTGGGTGGGCGGCGAATTTCTTCATCATCCTCATCCCAATCCCGCCGGACGTAGTTCGGCCAAGATCCTTCTGACAAGGAAAGAGACCTTAGTGAGTTCAGTATGTCGCCGAAGGGCGAGTGTTGGAAAATATCCGCGGAGGTAAACTCCATGATCGGCGCCCAATCGGATTTGACGGGCGCAGGCGGTTCGGAGTCCGTGGCCGGAGAAGGATCCGGCAATTTGGCAACACGGCTCTCGTGAAGGGTAAGGTCGATATTCAGCTCGATCACCATAGAGGGTATGACCTCCGTGATGGGGTCTATCCACCCGTCCACGGATGGCGAAATTGACTGCAAATTGAGGGTCGGAGCGGCTGGTGGTGCGATCTCCTGAATACGGTCCGATGGTAGAGCTAAATCGTACCCATCGCGACCGCATGGCGCACAAGGCAGGGGCTCGAATCCGTCAAAGATCAAGTCTCCGCGGATATCGGCCGTGTAGTTTATGCTTCCAAACCTGACCTGGTGGCCAGGGGCATAACTTTCGATCTGCTCCAGATGGCCAAGCGAGTTGGCCCGCAGTGCAAAGCCGCCAAACACAAAGATCTGTCTGGGGAGAAAAGTCTCACCCTAGACTGCATCGCTGTCGATGATCGTAAGAGCCATCAAGCCTAATGGCGACGACACAGAGGAACTCTCAATGAAAGCACCAATGTCGGTGTCAAAACCGGCGGATCTCGGGTAGGGGGTCCCAAACTATGCGTCTAAGGTGGATGATAAGAGGAGGCAGGGGACACGATGTTTTACCCAGGTTCGGGCCCTCTTGATGGAGGTAAAACCCTATGTCCTGCTTGATTTATTCTTGATGATATGAGTATTACAAGAGTTGATATACCACGAGATCGGAGAGGCTAAACCCTAGAAGCTAGCCTATGGTATGATTGTATGTTGTCCTATGGACTAAACCCTCCGGTTTATATAGACAGCGGAAAGGGCTAGGGTTACACAAGGTCGGTTACAAAGGAGGAGATATACATATCCGTATTGCCTAGCTTGCCTTCACGCCAAGTAGAGTCCCATCCGGACACGAGACGAAGTCTTCAATCTTGTATCTTCATAGTCCAACAGTCCGGCCAAAGGATATAGTCCGGCTGTCCGGATACCCCCTAATCCAGGACTCCCTCAGAAGCCCTCGCGGCTTTCAGACACAGCGTCTGGGACGAATGGCTTGCATGCTACCTCGGCCAAGAAGGACCTAAATCCATGACAGCCCTCACTGCTCTGATGACTCGCTTTTGCACGGGAGAAGACAGCTGGTTCACTCGTAGAAGCAATGGCGCCAGCAACCAGGGCACCTCCGAAATCCGAGATGCCAACGACAAGCCACGGGGAAGCAAAAACAACAGTCACACGGACAATGAAAGATCAGTCAACACAGCGGTGAACGCCGGATTCAGCAACCCCAAGACCGGTCAGCGGAAGAAGCCATCCAGGGCGACGCGAGATGAAGCATCCAACCTAGACAGGATTTTGGACCAACCCTGCCAGATTCATGGCCACCCCGATAAACCAGCCAATCACACCAACAAAAACTGTTGGGTCTTTAAACAGGCCGACAAGCTCAACGCCGAACACAGGGGAAGGAAGCCACCAAGCGACAGGGAGGACGGAAAGTTTCACCAACGAAAAACCAGGGGTTCGAAACAGTCTCCACCTGAGGACCGACTACCCCTAGAACGGCAATAGCAACCCGGCTTCCGCCGCCCACTCCGTACACCTACAAAGTTTGTACCACGCGTACATCATTACGCACTCAAGATACCATGGGCATCGGTGGAAGCACAATACGGACAAGCCTGCAAGCACTCCAGTAACCTTTTTCTATGTACAACTATTTACTTTCTTTTTTATTTTCTCTTTCGATATCCTTTAAAAAACAGGAGACGAACACGATAAAAATCGGAAACCGGCTCTATCAGAGTCCGGATCCGTATACTCACCTAAGGGGCTATGTCCATCAAGGACTCCCCCCACCGAGGACTGGCGGCGCAGATGTGCGACAGGAGGTCCAAAATAACTTTTTGTAGACCACACTCTCTATTTTCGAGCCTGTACTATGCCTGTTCCTCCGCCTCCAACCCTGAGCATGTCAAATAGCCGAGGGGACGGCTTTTATATACACATATCATAAGTAATTATCGGCATATCACTCAGTTACTAGTAAACAATATACGAGTTAGTCATCCATCTGGTTTTCCCGACAAATATGGCTCCTACGGTTATTTCACAAAAATACCCTGGCCTAACTTGCCAGGGGCTCGGTGTGGGAACAAATGAGTTGCCAGTAACAGTCCAAACAGCTCTATAGCACACTTCGGCGTCGCAAGTTTGGCCTTATATGCATCAGCTCCAAATCATTGTCTTGGGTCAATAGTTGGGTTGCCCGGCTCCTGTGCTTGCTACCCTACGTTCTGCTCTATAGGCTAGGATAGTAAAGGGAGAACTACTGCGATTGTGCCCTGGTCTAAACCAGATGAGCACCTCAGTAGAGAAAGCCGAAAACTAACTGTCATGATGCGGCGTGAGCTGGTCAACCACTTGACGACCTATTAGAATCTTTAGCGATTCTCCGTGTCACACGAGGGATCTTTTTCAGGTCAAATATGTAAGATACCATACGCCGCATACATACCAGGGGCTATGTCGTAGCTCCGCCATAAAACTCCTATGGCTAAGTGAAAGTGTTAACGCCTTATAGTCTGATTGCCTGGTTCGCCACATTATCACCTCCTTCATGGACCAAGACGTTGGATAAAGAGTGATTAAATGCTTTTCGGAACACCCCCGTACTTCCTACAAGGGGGATGAAGCCGACGACTGGAAAACTTTCATATTATATGAAAACGGCCGCACAGGAGGAATTCAAGCTTTCAAGCAAAACATAAATAGATTAACTATAAAATTGTTTTTACAATTTTCATACAACTCACTCAAACATTATGTATTTTGAGCACTGACCCTCTACAAATCGGGCGGCCTCTAGGATGTCTTCAAAATAATGCTCCGGTTCCGGACGGTCCTTGCCTCTGGGTGGACCCTTCGTTGCAACATCGATGGCCTTCATCTTCCCCCAGAACATCTTGACTCGGGCAAAAGCCATCCATGCACCCTCAATGCACGCAGGCCGCTTCACAGCATCGATACGCGGCATGGCGTCAACAAGCCTTTGCACTAAACCAAAATAACTATTCAGAATAGGCTCGGTTGGCCACAACCAGACTACGACGTCCTTCATGGCAACGCCGGACATCCTATGAAGTTCGGCCCACTGGGACATCTGTTCATTAAGCAACAAAGGGCGCTTTGACGCGCCAAACTGCGACCAAAAAAACTTCTCCGTTGCATATCCATCCCGCGCTTGGTAATATTGCACCGCATCAGCAGAACTCTTCGGCAAATCCAAGAACTCATCCGAAGAACTCCATAGTTGGTTGAGCTGGGCATAGTTCGGGTCGCCGAACTTGGTTTGTAGCAGAAAGGGCTTTCCAGCCGCAATCTCCCTCACCTGTTGAACCTCCTCACAGGCTGCTCTGCATTCCGACCGCGCTCCTCTTGCCTCTTGTAAGGCCTTCTCTAAATCAGTCATTAAGGCTTCATTCTTCTTCTCCATAAATTCACAGCGGCCGGTTGCATTCTCCAGCTCGAGCGTCACCTTGGATATCTTCTCGTCATCTTGGCGTCGTGCAGCTCGTTCGGCTTCTAATTCAGCTGGTGCCTTTTCGGTAGCAGCATCGCTACCCCGGGCCTGCTCCTTGGCCCGGGCCAGCTCTGCTCGAAGAACTTCAACGATGGCAGCACTATCTGCAGCCAACTTTCAGCGTTATGCTTACACTACAAGAATGTATGAGGATTAAACCGAATACATACCTTGAGACTTGTCAAGACACATATTGATTAAAGCAAGATCATCCCCTGCCACATCAAGCTTCCGCTGCAAATCGGCAATCTCCATAGTCCAGGAAGTGGCCAAAGGGGAAGCAGCCTGCGTTCAGGGTTTATCAGGTTAGTCCTCAAACAATCCTTTTTCGATCCTCCGTTGTGCTTCCCAACGGAAGCCAACCCGAGTATCAGGGGCTACTACCTATACACATGCGTATCTTCACAAATGACACATAGCTGGAAACATTATGTTACAAACCTCGAAGCCCTTCAATAGGCTCATGAAGGCTTCATTTAATCCACTCTTCACGGACGAAATCTTCTCAATCACCGTACCCATCAAGGTACGCTGTTCCCCCGAGACGGCTGCTTTCTGCAACATGTCTCGCAACATATCCGGAGTCCCCGGGTTTCCGGAAACTGCTCCAACAGCACAATCATCCTTTGAAGGAATCTACTCGCCTGCCTCCAAAACCGCTGTCGGCTGTGAACCGGACAGTCCGGGGCCCTCGTTACTATCAGCCCCGAAATCCCGGATGGTCGGAGGTCCACCTTGGGGTACCTCCTCTTCTGTCCCCTGGTCTAAATGGGCCCTCTGCGATGACACTTCAGAGTCATCTGCCTTGGTGGGCGAGGAGGTTGGAGGAGGCGTCTTGCTCTCCATCATCTCTGGAAGAAGACTCCCCGAAGAAGAGGATCGCCCAGAAAAACTCTGTGCCGACCTGTAAAAATGCACGAATGCATTACAGTAACAACAACGGAATAGGACGCTATTAAGGCACTCCGGATTCTCTTACGGTTAGGCTGAGGGTTTGTCCCCTTGTTGGAGCTGCTCAACGACATCGTCTTCCAAGCCCAAGCTGGTCAATGGTGGCATCTTGCCCTTCTTGAAAGACCGAACCTCCTCATCTTCGGAGGCAGCCCCTTTCCTCCTGTTTGGAGAAGGAACACTGGGTCCTTTCCTGCCTCCATCTTCGGGCGAGGAAAGGTCGAATTCTCCGGACTCTGTGTCCGACTTGCCTCCAGAACCAAGGTCATCTTGGGCCTTCTCACCCTCCCCTGCTGATTCCTGGTATGGCGCCGAGGCCAGCATCCTTGTTAACACAAGAGTAGCTGAGTCTTCGGGAAGGGGAGCCAGACACCTAATCGATTGCACCTTCTTTATCCAGCCCTGAAAATGATACCGTTGGCTTCTTGCCACAGGATATCTGACTGTAAGATATTCGGCAAACGTGTACTTACTGGGGTGTCCGGATGGTTGCAGTCAAGGCCGACATCTCTGGCGGTGTCCGGCCATTGCCTTCGTTTTCCGAAGACTAATCTCCACATTCCTTCATGCGTTGTGCCAAAGAAGTTCTGAAGAGTGCGCGGCCCTTCTGGATTGAAGTCCCATAGGCGGAGAGGCCGTCGCTGGCACGGCAGGGTCAGACGAACTAGCATTATATGAACGATGCTGGCTATGTCGATGTCCCTCTCAATGAGGTTCCGGATGCGACTTTGCAGAGTTTGCACATCGTTCATTGATCCCCAATCTAGCCCCTTATTAATCCACGATGCAAGTTGGGTTGGAGGACCGGGTCAAAATACGGGCGTGGTCGCCCACTTGGAGCTGCGGGGCTCGGTGATATAGAACCACCCCTGCTGCCACAGATCAGAAGATTTGGCGAAGGATCCTTTCAGCCAAACGGCGCTAGCAAGCTTGCTTATTGCAGCGCCGCCGCACTCGGCCTGCTCCCCCTCTACCACTTGCGGCTTCACATCAAAGGTCTTGAGCCACAGGCCGAAGTGTGGAGGAGTTCGGAGGAGGGCTTCACACGTGACGATAAACGTCGAGATAAGAAGAATAGAGTTCGGGGCCAAATCATGGAAGTCTAGCCTGTAATAATACATGAGCCCTCAGATGATGGGGTTAAGTGCAAATCCCAACCCGCGGAGGAAGTGGGACACGAACACAACCCTCTCGCCGGATCTGGGGGTGGGAATGACCTGCCCCTTGGCAGGAAGCCGATGATGGATTTCAGCGGTCAGGTACCGCGCTGCCGGAAGCTTTGCAATGTATTCCTCCATGACAGAAGAGGCTACCCACCGGCCTTGACGGCTAGATCCGGACATGGTTGGGGCTGGTGGCAACGGACGCCCGGGAGTTGGAGCTCGGGGTAGCAGGAGTTGAGGAAGAGGCAAGCGTGGAAGAAAGACGGGTCTGTACCCCTATATAAAGGCTGCAAATATCAAACAGCTCCTCTCGGGCCTCAGAAACTTGCTTTTTTCCAAGGAATTGTACCCCAGCAACGGTTGGGTTACCCACGTTCGAGTCGAAAGGAATCCCTTAAAAAAGGGAGGCACGATCTCCGTTTGGATAAAATACGCCAATAATGCCACGTCTTGTCACATGGGGCGACGGGCCGGCTAAAACGGTTCGCAAGTAAAGGCCGGGCGTGGTGTTATATTACGAAAAAGTGGTCAGTGGGTTGAACCCACGAAATATTATATCCTCTACGGTTGTGCATATAAGTCCGGATACAATCGTTGTCTTGAAGTTCGGATAACAAGGAACCCGCCTTGCAATGCCGAAGACAATCTGCGCGCCGAACTCCTTGTCATTGAAGCCAGGTTCAGGGGCTACTGAGGGAGTCCTAGACTAAGGGGTCCTCGGGCGTCCGGCCTGTTATCTATTGGGCCGGCCTGATGGGCTGTGAAGACATGAAGGCCGAAGACTATACCTGAGTCCGGATTGGACTCTCCTTAGCGTGGAAAGCAAGCTTGGCGACCGACAGGACACCATTCGTTACCATACTCATATAGGCTAGGCTTTTAGGGTTTAGCCATCACGATCTCGTGGTAGATCAACTATTGTAACGCCCATATTCAGCAATATCAATCAAGCAGGACGTAGGGTATTACCTCCATAGAGAGGGCCCGAACCTGGGTAAACATTGTGTCCCCTGTCTCCTGTTACCATCGATCCTAGACGCACAGTTTGGGCCCCCCTACCTGAGATCCGTCGGTTTTGACACTGACACACGCCACCCTTGAGCCCAAGGGGTTCCCACACCATATTGGAACCAAGGCTCGGGAGGCACCTCCATGGTGGCATGCAGATCTTTGTAGAGATCATAGATACACAAGATCAAATGAGAACTAGAAGACGACGACCCTTGGCGAGATCCTTGCCAAGGAGATCCACGAGACCCCCGGCAAGACCCTTGGCGGGGACGACCGTGGTGCCGCAGCGAGACCCTTGCCGGGCCCTCGGCAAGACCCTTGCCGAGGACGCCCGTGGGGCCACAGCGAGGCACACATCTGCCAAAGCCTCCACCGCCGCTCCTATACAGCTACCAGCTCGACCAGCTGGGCAGGCATCTGCGTGGCAGCGCACGACCTCTACACCAACTCAGCAAGCACCCGCGTGGTGGCATGCAGATCTTCATGAAGGCTCCACCACCGTGCCAACCCAGTAGCCAGCCAACGTGGCATTACAACGCCTCGTCAGCTTGGACACGCGTCGGAGCCAGGCGAGGCGACTACAGCTGGGACGAGCTTCTTTGCCATCCCCAATAAAGCAAGAGGGGCACGTCGGCAGTGCATTAAATGCGTTTGTCCGACGTTGCCAGGGGATAGACTCAGCCCCTGTACACCTTTCCACCTCCTGTGTGCCATTGTGGCAACCCCGTTTTGTCTATAAAAGGAGGCCCGGGGCGTACTGGAGGGGGATTCGGATCTTTTGGACTAAAGAGCCACTGCAGCTAATTCAAGAACACAAGAACATGTAAATACACATCAAAGCAGGACTAGGGTTTTACACGTCTCCGTGGCCTGAACCTGGGTAAACGATTTGTGTGTTGACCGCCAGACCCGCTCTTTGCACAATCCCGTGCCCGCCAACCACAGAAGGGATCCCAGTGACCCCATAGGTGTCGTTTCCCACCGACACTTGATAACCCACAAGTATAGGGGATCACAACAGTTTTCAAGGGTAGAGTATTCAACCCAAATTTATTGATTCGACACAAGGGGAGCCAAAGAATATTCTCAAGTATTAGCAGCTGAGTTGTCAATTCAACCACACCTGGAAACTTAATATCTGCAGCAAAGTATTTAGTAGCAAAGTAATATGATAGTAGTGGTAACGGTGGAAAAAGTAATATTTTTCCTTTTATAGTGATTGTAACAGTAACAATGGAAAAGTAAATAAGCGAAGAACAATATATGAAAATCTCGTAGGCATTGGATCGGTGATGGAGAATTATGTCGGATGCGATCAATCATGCAACAATTATAACATAGGGTGACACAGAACTACCTCCAGTTCATCAATGTAATGTAGGCATGTATTCTGAATATAGTCATACATGCTTATGGAAAAGAACTTGCATGACATCTTTTGTCCTACCCTCCCGTGGCAGCGGGGTCCTATTGGAAACTAAGGGATATTAAGGCCTCCTTTTAATAGAGTACCGGACCAAAGCATTAACACATAGTGAATACATGAACTCCTCAAACTATAGTCATCACCGGTAAGTATCCTGATTATTGTCACTTCGGGGTTAACGGATCATAACACATAATAGGTGGCTATAGACTTGCAAGATAGGATCAAGAACTCACATATATTCATGAAAACATAATAGGTTCAGATCTGAAATCATGGCGCTCGGGCCCTAGTGACAAGCATTAAGCATAGCAAAGTCATAGCAACATCAATCTCAGAACATAATGGATACCAGGGATCAAACCCTAACAAAACTAACTCGATTACATGATAAATCTTATCCAACCCATCACCGTCCAGCAAGCCTACGATGGAATTACTCACGCACGGCGGTGAGCATCATGAAATTGGTGATGGAGGAAGGTTGATGATGACGATGGCGGCGGATTCCCCTCTCCGGAGCCCCGAACGGACTCCAGATCAGCCCTCCCGAGAGAGATTAGGGCTTGGCGTCAGCTCTGTATCGTAAAACACGATGAATCCTTCTCTCTGATTTTTTTCTCCTCGAAAGTGAATATAAGGAGTTGGAGTTGAGGTCGGTGGAGCGTCAGGGGGCCGACGAGGCAGGGGGCGCGCCCAGGGGGTAGGCGCCTCCCACCCTCGTGGACAGGGTGTGGGCCCCCTAACGTTAATTCTTTCGTCGGTATTTTTTATATATTCCAAAAATAATCCCCATTGATTTTCAGGTCATTCCGAGAACTTTTATTTCTGCACAAAAATAACACCATGGCAATTCTACTGAAAACAGCGTCAGTCCGGGTTAGTTCCATTCAAATCATGCAAGTTAGAGTCCAAAACAAGGGCAAAAAGTGTTTGGAAAAGTAGATACGTTGGAGACGTATCAACTCTCCCAAGCTTAAACCTTTGCTTGTCCTCAAGCAATTCAGTTGATAAACTAAAAGTGATAAAGAAAAACTTTTACAAACTCTGTTTGCTCTTGTTGTTGTAAATATGTAAAGCCAACATTCAAGTTTTCAGCAAAGATTATGAACTAACCATATTCACAATAACATTTAGGTCTAATGTTTACTCATATCAATGGCATAATCAGCTAGGGAGCAATAATAATAAATCTTGGATGACAACACTTCCTCAAAACAATCATAATATGATATGACAAGACGGTATCTTGCTAGCCCATTCCGAGACCGCAAAACATAAATGCATAGCACCTTTAAAGATCAAGGACTGACTAGACATTGTAATTCATGGTAAAAGAGATCCAGTCAAGTCATACTCAATCTAAACTAACAATAATACATGCAAATGACAGCGGTGCTCTCCAACTGGTGCTTTTTAATAAGAGGATGATGACTCAACATAAAAGTAAATGGATAGGCCCTTCGCAGAGGGAAGCAGGGATTTGTAGAGGTGCCAGAGCTCGGTTTTGAAATAGAGGTGAAAAATATTTTGAGCGGTATACTTTCATTGTCAACATAACAACTGAGAGATCTCGATATCTTCCATGCTACACACATTATAGGCGGTTCCGCAGAATGGTAAAGTTTATACTCCCCACCACCAACAAGCATCAATCCATGGCTTGCCCGAAACAACGGGTGCCTCCAACTAACAACAATCCTGGGGGAGTTTTGTTTGCAATTATTTTGATTTGATTTGAGCATGGGACTGGGCATCCCGATGACCAGCCATTTTCTCATGAGTGAGGAGCGGAGTCCACTCCTCTTGAGAATAACTTGCCTAGCATGGAGGATACAGACAACCCTAGTTGATACATGAGCTATTCGAGCATACAAAACAGAATGTTTATTTGAAGGTTTAGAGTTTGTCACATACAAATTTACTGGAACGGTAGGTACATACCGTATGTAGGAAGGTATGGTGGACTCATATGGAATAACTTTTGGGGTTTATGGAATTGGATGGACAAGCATTATTCCCTCTTAGTACAAGTGAAGGCTAGAAAAAGACTGGGAAGCGACCAGCTAGAGAGCGACAACAGTCATGAACATGCATTAAAATTAATCAACACCAAATGCAAGCATGATTAGGATATAATTCACCATGAACATAAATATCATAGAGGCTATGTTGATTTTGTTTCAACTACATGCGTGAACATGTGCCAAGTCAAGCCACTCGAATCGTTCAAAGGAGGATACCACCCTATCATACCACATCACAACCATTTTGATAGCATGTTGGCACGCAAGGTAAACCATTATAAACTCCTAACAAATTAAGCATGGCATGAGCAACTATAATCTCTAATTGTCATTGCAAACATGTTTCATTCATAATAGGTTGAATCAAGAATGATGAAATAATCATATTTACAAAAACAAGAGAGGTCGAGTTCATACCAGCTTTTCTCATCTCAATCAGTTCATCATATATCATCATTATTGCCTTTCACTTGCACAACCATATAGTGTGGATAATAATAATAGTGCATGTGCATTGGACTAAGCTAGAATCTGCAAGCATTCAATTCAAGATAGAAGACAAGGTAATATGGGATCTTTGTTAGATCAACAATAATGCATATGAGAGCCACTCAACATTTTCATCGTGGTCTTCTCCTCTCGACCCCCAAAGAAAAAGAAAAGAAACAAAACCATTTACACGGAAAAGCTCCCAACAAGCAAAAGATGAACGAGAAATCTTTTTGGGTTTTCTTTTTAATTACTACTACTACATGCATGGAAAGTAAACTAGCTAAAAGCTACAACTATTTTTTTTGTTTTTCTTAAGGTTTTTAGAACACACAAGAAGAAAGCTTAAAAATAAAATTAAACTAGCATGGATAATACAATGAAAAAGTATGAGCACCGACAACTGGCATGAGTGTGTGAACAGGAACGTAATGTCGTTGAGAAATACGTACTCCCCCAAGCTTAGGCTTTTGGCCTAAGTTGGTCTATGCTCATGGATCAAAACTGTAGCTGGGGTCGTACTGAGAAGGGTCCTCAGACTGCCACTGGCTGGCAATCTCCTCTGGATTCCACTGATAAACAGACTGACGATGAGGATCAGATGGTGGCTCCCGGCTCTGCAGTTGACATCTGGCTCCGGTAGGCATGAGTGGCCTCCGGCAGAACAAGGTACATGCCTGAAAATATGTTGAACAAAGAGGGCGCAAGCAAGGCAATAAACTCACGATAATTTTTGTTAAATATCCATTTATATTTGAGTATCTTATTATTATCCTTAACAATAAACTCATGTGCTACCATACTCTTACTAGTAATCACGTACGTGCAATGCACGTAGTATTAAGTAAGAAATATAATTTACAATAGATATTATGTACCTAGTATTTATTCCAGTTTATCTCCTTGTTAAATAGAGAACATATATGTGAGCCCTCTTTTTTTTGACATCATATATGCAAGCCCTCTTAATAATAGTATAATAGTAAGTGCAAGCTAGATTATGTAGGGGGTTACATCACCTATAGCAAATTTATTTTCCAAGCTAGTTCAGGTAAGGACCAAGAATCTATCTATCGATTATTATATCCACTAATTGAGCATGTGTGTTGGTGCGACAATATTTTCATGATTCGTATCACACAAAAAATTAGTCTTACTCTTAAGTGGCCGAGAAATTAAGTCACTACATGATCAAGGTCTATTACAATATGAGATGCACTGATCATCGCTGACTCTGCCATCATCTGTTGTAAAATTTACAAGATAATTCGTGAATAGATAATAAATTAATAATAAAATATACATACAATAGTGCAGATGAATCTTGAAGTACAACAAGTGAAATGTATAGAATGGTGTATCGACTTACAGAAGGTGCGTTTAAAATAGATGTCAAAGAGTAACAATACTTGTTTTCTAAGAAGATGCCCTCAAACTTCGTGAAGAAAGAAAATTGTATGAAAAATTCCTTGAATCAAAGAGACTTTTACATCACTTTACTCTTATAGAGCTGACCACATTTCTCTTGGTCCTTGCTTTCAGAAGTTTCTTAATATGTAATCTACATTACAGTAATTGATATTCTATCTCGGACTTCCAAATCATTTTCTATATAAGAAGCCGGGACAAGTGCAATGGTGGGAAGGAACCTGCCTATGAGATGATAAGCATGTTGTGGCATTTGACAAAACTCCTCTGAACCTTTTACTCGTAACACAGTAAAAAACATCAGGAAGGTACTCTCAAGAAAGTCAAAAGCCAAAATATCACCAATCTTACCTCACAACTCACATTTATTGACAACAGTGCATCTGTCTGTCTCAGATCTCACATATAAATATAGTAATGAAACTTCGCCTTGGGTTCAGTAACTGGACTCTAATATCCGACATTTACTTTGAAAAATAAAGTTGTGGAAATGTTTCTGATAAAAAAGGAACCCGATCACATGGCGCAACAATACTTATAGACACAAATCCTCAGCAGAGAGTACTTAACGATTAAACAAGGAACAATTCTGAACTTTTCTAAATAACTCCCCATATGAGCATATCCGGAAAACCAATTCTGAATCTAAATAACTCTCCATAATTCACTGGATGACATTTTGAAGTTATCAATTTTTCCCAACTCAATTATAGAGCAAATTAGGCAATAAAAATGCCCCTACAATGAAAAGGCTATGAAGTTAACATCTAGGAAACATAGTACATATTCATGTCGTAGAAATTAGAATGGCATTCCGTTAACTCGTCCATAAGTAACATCTACTTCCTCAACAACAATATATTCCATGGTGCCTTTAGTAAGTTCCTCACTAACCTCCAGAAGGGCTTTCCTGATAAGAGAAAGTTAGGAATCAGTGAATAGCACATCTTCTGAAACTCTGAAGCGTGAACTTTGGCAACTCATTGTGTCAAATCAAAAGCTGCAGGGTCATCCATGGCTCTAGCAATGAATGCATACCCATCGCTGTGGGGCATACTCTTTGACAACATCTCCCAATCTCACATCCTTTGATGTACGGCACATGTGTTAATGACAACAGATCACTACCGGAATGAGATTTAGCGATGACAGCCTGATTCATATCACCACAGAGACTTGACATGGATTGTATTGTAATTTTCATTCCAAATAAAGTAAGCATGAACAAATGTTATACACAACAATGATATGGATATATAAAAGTGGAGCTTTTAGTGATGTCCTATGATAGGGATATATCAAACTCGGGAACAATTCCTACAGGCCCAACATGATGAAGCTATGTACTTATGGTAGGGTCATGGATCTGTCCAACATACCCTCCCCAAGGACATCTCTACAAAGAATCAGAAGCAGTCGAAGAGAAACCATCATCCACTCGACCGTGAAGATGTGCTCACTCGACCACCTTGAAGACACTCGACCACCAGAAGATGAGAAACCCTCCACTCTGCAATGGCCAGGACTTAAACCATAGCTTTATGGGCATTTACAACACTTTACTGCAGACGTTACCAGTAACGCCCCTCCTTTATGAGCATTGAACCTTGTGTAACGGAGGGGAGCTGGGGTCCTGGCGTACTCTATATAAGCCACCCCTCCTCTGGGACAGGGGTTCACACTTTCTGTAATTCACACGCATATATTCAGTCGACCGCCTCCGGGCTCCGAGACGTAGGGCTGTTACTTCCTCCGAGAAGGGCCTGAACTCGTAAAACTCATGTGTACAACTCCTCCATAGCTAGGATCTTGCCTCTACATTCCTACCCCCTTATTCTACTGTCAGTCTTAGAACCACGACAGTTGGCGCTCACCGTGGGGCAGGTGTCTTTGCGACTTGTTGGAGAAGTTGCAATTTTTCTGATCCCCTTCATCATGGTTCCAGGCGGAGGTTTGGCTGAGGGCCACGAGATCCGTCTCGGCGCGCTCGTGTTTGTCGTTGACGACTCCGCTTGGCTTCAGGAGGCACCACTCGACGCCGACGCGCTCCCCGCCCGCGGGGCGACGCACTTTCGCGCGTGCGTCCGCGGCATCCTCCTGCGGCAACCGTCGACCCAGTATCTGTCGACTCCAGCAGCTTTCCCCCTCCCTGCGGCCCGCCGGAGCAAATGCTCCGGTCGGTCGAGGCTTCAATGGTGGGTGAAGCATGCGGTGGCTCGCCAGTCGGCCACCCCTCAAGTCGCGGCAATCGAGCCTGACGAAACTCTCTACGGCCTGTTTGATCTGTCGACTGGCTCCGTAGAGACCGCATCCGAGTGCGACAGCAGCGACCCGACGGCGGAAGTCTTGATGGTCAATGGACCACGCAGCCCTCCTGGCTTCAACCGGGAAGACGGAGGCGACGGGAACGGCGATCCGTCGCGCGTTCACGAGGAGTACCGCCCCGAACCCCTCTCCTCGCAGAAGACGGAGGAACTTCGCCACCGGAACATGGATGCATTGCATACGCCTATAGTTGGAGAAACCCCTGAGGCCAAGGCCTTGGAGCAGGCGCGCTTGGCCAACCTGGCTGAGCGCACTCGACTGGAGAACCTCCAGCGCGCACTCGACGATCACGCCCGTCAATGTGCTCCTGAGTCTAGTCGACGCCATCTTTTTCCACCTCCGACTCAGGTATACCGAACACCGATCCAGAATCTAGCAGCTGCTGCTTGGATAGCAGAGTCGATCCAACCTTCCCAATCAGAAGCTAGCCGAGGTCTGGTGCAGATCAGAGCCTTGCTCCGGGCAGCGGGAGAGAAGAATACGGTCGTATCTCATTCGCGGAATAGGATCCATAGCAGATCCGTGGTCGCAGACACAGTTCAGTCGGCCCATAGCCCAAGATCGCCCCCGAGGCGTGAGGGACGTGGAGATCAGCGTGATCAGTACAGAAACCGAGAGCAGTATGATCGCCGTGCCAATCGCGATGATCGTCGTCGAGTTCCCATGCCTCCTCCAAGGAGTGGGTCATACGTGCCCTGGCCACATGAAGACAGACGCCCTCACAGTGTCAGACAAGGTATTCCAGTCAACCCTAGGGAGCCAGGCTTTGATGCGAGATCTATTCTCATGCAAGGCTTGGTCGACAGAAACAGAGCTCACCGAGAGGGCCATGACAGAGATCCGCAAACCAGCAACAGGGTGCATGTCTCTGGTCCAGAGTGCTTCAGCAGAGCTATTAGAGCTGCGGTGAGTCCCCCCAACTTCAGGTTGGCGTCTGGAGTCAGTAAGTTCACCGGAGAGTTCAAGCCTGACACTTGGCTTGAAGAGTACCGAGTGGCTGTCCAGATTGGTGGCCGCAATGATGAAGTGGCCATGAAACACCTTCCTCTGATGTTGGAGGGCTCGGCTAGAGCATGGCTGAATCAGTTAGTGCCTGGCAGCATCTATACTTGGGAAGATCTCGCCCGAGTGTTTGTCAGAACATTCGAGGGCACTTGCAAACGGCCGGCAGGTTTGACAGAATTACAGTGTTGTGTTCAGAAACCGAATGAAACTTTGAGGGATTATATCCAGAGATGGATCACCCTACACCACACGGTAGAAGACGTGTCGGATCATCAGGCAATTTGTGCCTTTAAGGAAGGCGTTAGGTATCGGGAGTTGAATATGAAATTCGGCCGGACAGGAAATATGACTCTGGCTCAGATGATAGAAATTGCCACCAAGTATGCCAATGGTGAAGAAGAAGAGCGACTCTGGAGTGGCAAGCACAAAGCAGTCGCCCACGAAGCCGGAGGAGGAAACTCCGGTCGGAAACAGAATCGCAAGGACGAGCCAGCTGCTCCGGGTGAAGCCTTGGCTGTGGTTCAAGGAAAGTTCAAGGGGAAGCCCAAAGGGCCGTGGAACCCCAAGAAAGTAAAAGATCAAGATGGAAATGACGTGTTGGATCTGCCGTGCCATATCCACACCAAAAAAGATGAAGAAAGTAATTTCATTTACCCGAAGCACACCACTCGGCAGTGTCGGCTCCTAATCCAGCAGTTCCGAGAGAAACAGCCCAAGGAAAAGGAGAAGGAAGCAGACAAGGCTGAGGATGAGCGAGAGGATGATGATGGTTATCCCCACGTGAATTCCATTCTGATGATTTTTGCTGACGTTGAGAGCAAAAGTCGATTGAAAGTCATCAACAGGGAAGTGAACATGGTCGCTCCGGTGACACCCAGTTACTTGAAGTGGTCACAGACTGCCATTACATTCGACCGGTCTGACCATCCAGCACACATCACCACTCTTGGGAGGCAAGCACTGGTGGTCGACCCGGTGGTCGAAGGCACTCGACTGACAAAGGTCCTGATGGACGGTGGCAGTGGCCTGAACATACTGTATGCAGAGACGTTGAAGGGAATGGGCATTCCGATGTCCAGGCTCATTGAAAGCCATATGAGTTTCCATGGGGTCCTTCCAGGCAAGAAGGCTGCATCTCTCGGTCAGATTGCGCTCGACGTGGTTTTCGGTGATTCCAAAAATTACCGCAAAGAAAAGTTGACGTTTGAAGTTGTGGATTTCCAGAGTGCTTATCATGCAATTCTGGGCAGGCCAGCTTATGCACGATTTATGGCTCGACCATGTTATGTGTACCTCAAACTGAAGATGCCTGGTCCCAGAGGAGTGATCACTATCTCTGGTAATCGGAAGAAGGCAGAAGAGTGCTTCCAGAAGGGCTCAAAGATCGCCGATGCCTAGATGGCCGTCGTAGAATTGCAAGAATACCAGAAAAATGCAGATCCGAGTGACTTGCTGCGGGCCAAGAAGCCAGCCATAGATTGAGCATTCCAGTCATCTGGTGAAACGAAGTCGATTCACATTCACCCAACAGATCCCAATGCTGCTCCGACTCACATTTCAACCACACTCAACTCCAAATAGGAAGAAGCGCTCATCCAGTTCCTCCGTGAGAACTGGGACATCTTTGCATGGAAGCCTTCTGACATGCCGGGTGTTCCCAGGGGATTGGCTGAGCATCGTTTGCGAGTCGACCCGAAGGTGAAACCAGTCATAGAGCATCTTCGACGGTCCGCCGTCCAGAAAAGAAAGGCAATCGGTGAAGAGGTGGCTCGGCTTTTGGTAGCTGAGTTTATCCGAGAGATTTACCACTCCGAGTGGTTAGCCAATGTTGTCATGGTCCCAAATAAAGACGACTCACTTCGCATGTGCATTGATTTCAAGCATATCAATCGGGCCTGCCCGAAAGATCACTTTCCTCTCCCTCGCATCGATCAGATAGTTGACTCGACTGCAGGATGCGAGCATTTGTCCTTTTTGGACGCCTACTCCGGGTACCACCAGATCCATCTGTACGGACCCGACGAGATAAAGACAGCTTTTATCACCCCGTTTGGGTGCTTCTGTTATGTCACAATGCCATTCGGTTTGAAGAATGCCGGAGCCACATTCGTGCGGATGATTCAGAAGTGCCTGCTCACTCAGATCAGTCGGAATGTGGAAGCATAGATGGATGACATTGTGGTCAAGTCACGTAAAGGTTCCGACCTACTGACTGACCTTGCTGAAACTTTTGCCAACCTCAGAAGGTATGATATCAAGCTCAATCCATCAAAGTGCATGTTTGGAGTTCCAGGCAGAAAGTTACTCGGTTTCCTTGTTTCTGAACGAGGAATCGATGCTAACCCAGAGAAAGTAGGCGCTATACTACGAATGAAACACTCTGTGCATGTGCATGATGTACAGAAGCTTACTGGTTGCTTGGCCGCCCTAAGTCGATTCATTTCTCGCCTCGGTGAAAAGGCGCTACCTCTTTACCGACTTATGAAGAAATCAGATAAGTTCAAGTGGACCCCAGAAGCTGATGTAGCGTTTGCAGAGCTAAAAGCCCTGCTTTCCACCCAGCCGGTGCTTGCTGCTCCAATCTGTAAAGAGCCTCTACTGCTTTATATAGTAGCCACTAGACAAGTCGTCAGTACAGTACTTACGGTCGAGCGGGAAGAAGAAGGAAAAGCTTATAAAGTTCAACGCCCAGTCTATTATATTTTTGAAGTCCTGGCCCCGTCAAAGCAGAGATATCCTCATTATCAGAAGCTTGTCTATGGGATTTACATGACCACGAAGAAGGTTGCACACTATTTCTCGGATCACTCTGTTACAGTCGTCAACGACGCTCCATTGTCAAAGATTCTGCAAAACAGAGATGCAACCGGTCGAGTGGCAAAATGGGTGATTGAACTCCTTCCCTTGGATATCAAGTTTGAGGCAAAGAAAACTATCAATTCCCAAGCAATAGCAGATTTCCTCGCCAAGTGGATTGAACAGCAACTATCGACTCAAGTTCATTCTGAGCACTGGACCATGTTCTTTGACGGATCCAAAATGCTGAATGGTTCTGGTGCTGGGGTAGTTCTGGTATCCCCCCGAGGAGACAGGCTCAGATATGTCTTCCAGATTCACTTTGATTCCTCCAACAATGAAGCAGAATATGAAGCACTCATGTATGGGTTGCGCATGGCCATCTCACTCGGCGTCCGTCGCCTCATGGTCTATGGTGACTCAGATTTGGTAGTTAATCAAGTGATGAAGGTGTGGGACGTCAGAAGCCCAGCCATGACTGGTTACTGCAACGCGGTGAGAAAGCTTGAGAAGAAGTTTGAGGGGTTAGAACTCCACCACATACCCCGACTAAAAAATCAAGCAGCCGATGACTTGGCAAAAATAGGTTCTAAGAGAGAAGCCATTCCCAGCAATGTGTTTTTGGAGCATATTCACTCGCCGACAGTTCAGGAAGATCCTTTTACTGAAGATCCTCCGCAACCTAAGAGCGCCACAAATCCGACTGAAGTCGAGGTCCCAGCCGTGGTCGACCTGATCATGGAGGTTCTGGCCATTACTCCTGACTGGACAGTGCCCTACATTGCGTACATCCTCAGGAATGAACTCCCGGAGGATGAAGAAGAGGCTCGACAGATCGTCCATCGATCCAAGGCCTTTACTGTGATAAGAGGACAACTTTTTAGGGAAAGCGTGACTGGAGTCGGTCAGAAATGCATAACACCAGAAGAAGGTCGAATGATCCTCAATGACATCCACTCGGGGACCTGTGGTCATCATATCTCCTCTCGGGCCATCGTGGCTAAAGCATACCGAGCTGGATTCTATTGGCCACGAGCAAATGAAATGGCGAAAGATATAGTCGACACATGTGAAGGCTGCCAATTTTACTCCGGCATGTCTCACAAGCCAGCGTCAGCCCTGAAGACCATCCCACTCATCTGGCCCTTTGCTGTTTGGGGACTGGATATGGTTGGACCGTTGAGAATCAGCAGGAGCGGCTTTACTCATGTGCTCGTTGCAGTCGACAAGTTTACCAAATGGATCGAAGCTAAACCTATCAAGAACCTTGATGCTAGCACCACTGTTAGTTTTATCAGAGAATTGACATTCAGATATGGAGTCCCACATGGCATCATCACGGACAGCGGGTCGAACTTCGATTCCGATGAGTTCAGAGCTTTCTGCGCCTCTCAGGGCACACGAGTCGACTATGCTTCAGTCGCACCCGCAGTTGAACGGACAAGCAGAAAGAGCCAATGGCCTAATTCTCAAAGGACTGAAACCCCGACTGATGCGTGATCTCAAACACGCGGCAGGCGCTTGGGTTGATGAACTTCCGCCAGTTCTATGGGGTTTAAGGACAACTCCTAATCGGTCGACCGGACGAACTCCTTTCTTCTTGGTCTATGGAGCCGAAGCTGTTCTGCCAAGTGACTTGCTCCACAATGCACCTCGAGTCGAGCTCTTCTCCGAAGAGGAAGCAGAGCAGGCCCGGCAAGATTCAGTCGATCTCTTAGAGGAGGAAAGAGAGATGGCCTTGATTCGGTCGACCATTTATCAGCATGACTTGCGTCGATTCCACGCCAGAAATGTGAGGGGTCGAGCCTTTCAAGAAGGAGACCTCATTCTTTGAGTGGATCAACAGAAACCACACAAGCTTGCCCCGACTTGGGAGGGCCCCTTCATCATCACCAAAGTTCTCCACAACGGAGCATACCATCTTTACAGTATTGAGCATCAGAAAGACGAGCCACAGGCTTGGAACGCGGAGCTGCTCCGCCCCTTTTATACTTAAGCACTCGTTTGAATAAAATGTAATAAGGAACACCTTTGTAATTTGTTTATCAAAGACAAGAGCTTATGGTCCTATCATTCAATTGTTGTGTTCTTATTTACTTCTGAAATCCCCCAGTGGGTGGGCTTAGTCGCGAATCCGTTTCGCCTAAGTTCGAAAGAAAATCCTACCGAGTGGTGAGCAATCCTCCCACTTGGGGGTTTCGCTGCAGTCCAGTACTCGCCTAAGTCGTCCCACTGGGAGGCTTAGCTGCAGTCCAGTACTCGCCTAAGTTTGAAAAAATCCTACCGAGTAGAGAGCTATCCTCCCACTCGGGGGCTTAGCTGCAGTCCAGTACTCGCCTAAGTTTGAAAAAATCCTACCGAGTAGAGAGCAATCCTCCCACTCGGGGGCTTAGCTGCAGTCCAGTACTCGCCTAAGTTCTCTCACTAGGAGACTTAGCTGCAGTCCAGTACTCAGCCAAGTCAAGTGGAGAGCAATCCTCCCACTCGGGGGCTTAGCTGCAGTCCAGTACTCGCCTAAGTTCTCTCACTAGGAGACTTAGCTGCAGTCCACTACTCGCCTAAGTTCGAAAAAATCCTATCGAGTGGAGAGCAATCCTCCCACTCGGGGGCTTAGCTGCAGTCCAGTACTCGCCCAAGTTCTCCCACTAGGAGACTTAGCTGTAGTCCAGTACTCGGCTAAGTTTGAAAAAATCCTGCCGTGTGGAGAACAATCCTCCCACTCGGGGGTCTTAGCTGCAGTCCAGTACTCGCCTAAGTCCAAAACATACCACGACGAAGTGCAGGTCGACTGCAACCTTCTCCTTAGGAGCTACGGCACAAGTACAATGTACGCTCCATCCCTATCCGCAAGGGCGACGAGGTGCAGGTCGACTGCAACCTTCTCCTTCGAAGCTACGACACAAGTACAATGTACACTCCACCCCTATTCGCAAGGACGACGAGGTGCAGGTCGACTGCAACCTTCTCCTTCGGAGCTACGGCACAAGTACAATGTACGCTCCATCCCTATCCGCAAGGACGACGAGGTGCAGGTCGATTGCAACCTTCTCCTTCGGAGCTACGGCACAAGTACAACGTCTGCTCCATCCCTATCCGCAAGGACGACGAAGCGTTCCGAGCAGTGAGCAAAGTCCATTCGAAGGCAAACGCAAGCACATTCGGAGATAAACCAAATTCAGATAAATCCTAAAAGTTCCAAGCAGCAAATCAAAAGTACTCGGGCACCAAGCCTGAAGGAGTTCAACGGTTACAGCAATCACTCGGCATTCCGAGGCAAATTTAAAGCAGATTCAAGTTTCATAAGTTTGTTCACTCGGCCGGAGGAGGGCTGGCAGGCTCCACGAATGAGTCCAGATCGATCCCATCAGCGATCCGAGTGGCGGCAGCAATGAAAGTCTCCATGAAGGACTGGAAGTCATGCTTTTTGGTATTAGCGACTTTGATTGCAGCCAGTTTGTCTTCACGAGCCTCCTTGCAATGGACTCGCACCAAGGACAGCGCCACATCAGCACCACACTGGGCGGAGGATTTCTTCCATTCTTGCACTCGGTTAGGGATCTCGTTCAGTCGAGTCATCAGGGATTCCAGGTCATTTTGGAGCGTCACCCTCGGCCAAAGCAATGAGTCGATTCAGGAGACTACCTCCTTCAGGCGCACGAGGTTGCTTGTGGCGCTGGCGATACGGGACTCTAGTCGGAGCACGTTCATTGTTGTTTCGTCGCAGACTGGAGAAGCGATAGGGTCTAGACCCGTCTCGACCCTTCCAGTTTCCTCGTCGAAGTCATGGCAGAATTCTGCAGCCAAAAGTTAGTGAATCGACCGAGCAAGATCCAATCGCAAGCATCAACACAGTCGGTTTAGAAGAAATACCTTCCAGCGTGAGATAGAGCTTCTTGGCAAGAGTCCTCAGGTAAGCTTCCCTGTCATTCCTCTTGCGGATCGCAGACTCCAACTTTTCATTCAGGATGACCTTGTCCTTCTTCAGACTGGTCACTTCGCGGTTAGCTTCATTAAGACAAGATTTCAGTTTGTTCACCTCCCCTTACAGCGTTCCGATTGAACCAAGCTTCTGGTCTGTGAGAGCAGTTTTATCTTTGGCTGCTTTTTGCGTGGCGGCGAGGTCCGAGTCCTTCTTCTCCAGAGCTAACTCCATTTTCTCTGCAAAAGAAACAATCGAATCAAAGAAGAGATCAAAGAAATATATTGAAAGTCAGTCGACAGTCAGTTACCTTCCATACTAGCGGCTTCGCCTTGAGCTTTCTTCAGATTCTGCTGGGCCAATTCCAAGTCGAGGTTGAGTTGCCTCTGCTTCTCCTCAAGCTCAGCAAACTTAGAAATAAGAGTACAAGGCTTCTACAAAAGGCAAAAGACGGATCAGTCGATAAGATCAAAGGTTGTTTACTTCCGAGTGAATAAAACCTAAAGAAGTTCGCTTAGACCCCAGTCGACTGCACACAGTCGACTGCGGTCTCAGGGGCTACACCCAGCGGGTGCACTTGGCGTGCCCCCACTAACTAAGACTCAACTCGTCTGGTCCGCCCGGACCAAGTCAAAAAAAAGCTGTTCAGACCATAGCCGACTGCCAGCAGTCGACTGCGATCTCGGGGACTACACCCAGTGGGTGCACTTGGCGTGCCCCCACCGGTTCGGATCCTACTCGACCGGTCCACCTGAGTCGAGCGTAAGGAGTGAAAAAGAAAGGAAAGTATAACTCAGACCCCAGTCGACTGCCAGCAGTCGACCGCGGTCTCGGGGACTACACCCAGTGGGTGCACTTAGCATGCCCCCACCGGTTCAGATCCCACTCGCCCAAACCGAGTGGAAGAGCGAAACTACCAAAAACAACAAAAACACCCAGCGGGTGCTCTAATTCGACGCACACAATAGGAGATTGTGTAGAAGAAGATTTTTCGAGTAATATTTCCTCATAGAGCAAAAACAGTCGGAGAGTCTACTCACCTGGACATTGGCCCGAAGAGCAGCACTAGCGTCGTAGGCAGCCTGGCTGTTCTCATGCACCGTCTTCACCCACTCCATCATCATGTCAGCCTGTCGGATGGCTTCCTCAGCTGCTTCCGACTGGTTGTCCGGTACGGGGTAGCTGGTGAAAAAGTGAGCAGACGACCCTGGTGCGGCGGCTTGGAGCTCCGTGGCGTGGAGTTCGACGACTGGAGGAATCACAGGCGTAGTCGGCGGTGTGGAGTGCTCACTCGACAAGGGTGCAGCGAAGGTCACAGAGGCCCTGCCCGCGTCTTCAAGCTGATGGACGGGAGGTGTCGTAGTTGGTTCTTGTCGAGACATCCTACCAGCTGCTACCTTATTGCTCTTCCTGGGCATAAGAGCCACATCTTCATCGTCATCTGGAAGATCGATGATGTTGGGTGGAGCTGCAAGGCAGATCATTCGACCCCAAGTGAACCACTAGAATGCAATCGACCAAAGAATCGAGAACAAAATTGCAAGAGTTTATACCTGGGTTGGAGGTTACCGCATCTTCCATCTCCTCGTCCTGGTACTGGAGAGAAGAGGTTCCTGACGAAGCAGCACTGCAAAGACCCACATTCAATCGGTTACGTCCGGTAAATCGAGTCGACGAAAAGGACAAGTGAGATGATTACCTGGAGATAGTAGGGACGGTCACTTTGATCCTGGGCAAAGCTTTTGGCAGTTTGGAGGAGGTGCCTTTCGATGCTTTCGGCGCTGGAGGCGGCACAACTTTGGACTGCTTTGGAGCCTTCTCAGTTTGCGTTGGGGAAGACGTCCTGGGTCGCTTCGAAGACTGTCCAATCGGCGCGGCCACCAAGTCGGGAGCGCTCGCCAGGTCGTGAGCGTGTTTGGATCTCCTCTCCCTGCAAGGAGGCGAGTCGACTTCTTCGTCATCAGTCGATTCGTCACTCTCCTCGTCCTCCTCGGCATCCGAGTGCCCCTCGCCGCTCTCGCCCCCGCTCGCTTCTTCCTCGACGTCTTGTTCCTACACTCCTTTGGGCATTGAGTACATGTCGATGAGGGCCTGAAAGGACAACGATCGAAGGAAATTCAGTCGACCATAAACAAGATGTCACACGGTGAATCGGAAAGATACTTGATAAAATAGAATTATACCTGCTCCGGCTGGTGCGAGTTGTCGAATGGAATCACCCTCCTTGACCCCCGAGGGTTGTCTTTGTTGCTGGTGATCCCCATCAACCACTTCTCCAAGGTATCCTCGCTGACATCCTCTGGGTGGATCTGAGTGGAATCTTCGAGTCCAGAGTACATCCACATCGGATGATCACGCGCCTGAAGCGGTTGGATGCGTCGACCGAGAAAGACCTCCAGCAGGTCCATCCCGGTCACCCCATCGCGGACAAGTTGGACGACCTGCTCGACCAGCACCTTGACCTGCGCCTTCTCTTTTGGAACTACCTTCAGGGGAGCGGGCTTCTCCACTCGAGCCAAGGAAAAGGGAGGAAGTCCAGTCGACTGACCCGGGGTCGGCTGATCCTTGCAGTAGAACCAAGTCGACTGCCAGCCCCGGATCGAGTCGGGAAGGATCATGGCTGGGAAGGTACTCTTGCTCCTCATCTGGATCCCCAAACCCCCGCACATCTGGATCACTTGTGTCCTCTCGTCACTCGGATTGGCCTTTTTGACCGACTGGGAGTGGCAGGTGAAGATGTGTTTGAAAAGACCCCAGTGTGGTCGACAGCCTAAGAAATTTTCACACATCGACACGAAAGAAGCCAGATAGACTATAGTGTTTGGAGTGAAATGGTGAAGTTGAGCCCCAAAGAAATTCAAAAAACCCCGGAAGAAAGGATGGGGAGGCAGTGAGAATCCGCGATCTACCTGGGTGGCGAGGAGAACACACTCACCCTCCCTTGGCTGCGGCTCGGTTTCGTTCCCCGGGAGCCATGCCAACTTGTGGGGGATCAGTCCCCCCTCCACCAGGTCATCGAGGTCATCCTGTGTGATTGTCGAGCGGATCCAGTCGCCCTGGATCCAGCCTGGCGGCAGGCCAGATCTTGACGAGGATCCACCCTGGCTGGTCCGCTTGCCCTTCGCCTTCGCGGTGGCCTTCCTCGCGCGCTCCAGCGTCACCGTATTCTCTTTCCCCATGGCAACGAGTCGAGCTCGAGCGAGAGTCCGTCGACGAGGGAGGAAGTGAGTGTGGCTGAGAGATCAGGAGAAGAAGAAGAGAGAATGGGAGCGCATGGGGAAGATGCCTGGTCCGTGGCCTTTTATAAGGTCGTCCCCCGAGTGACTGACTGGTGGACCCAGACGATCTAAACAAATCCCGCAACAGTCGCGCGCGTAGTACGTGGCGAAAAAGGTGGCACGGGGATCGATGAGACTTGCCTAATCCATCCCGATAACCTTGGTTCCGTCCGTCTGGCGCACTTCCCAAAATTCGAATCCCGCGAAATCCGCGGAGAGCAGAGCAACCTATCGGACTAAAGAAAAACATCCTCTACATCATCATTTAGAATTCTACCATGAAAATTCACTCGACAAAAACTAAGAATGGACCTAGACGACTGAGAAAGGAGTCGACGTCGTCACCTCAACTCATTGTTCCAGAACAAGATATACTCATAGCATAAAGAATGGGTCGGAAGTGTTCCCAACTCCTTCCTCACTCAAACCCTGATCCTTTCGGGGGCTAATGATGAAGCTATGTACTTAGGGTAGGGTCATGGATCTGTCCAACATACCCTCCCCAAGGACATCTCTACAAAGAATCAGAAGCAGTCGAAGAGAAACCATCATCCACTCGACCGTGAAGATGTGCTCACTCGACCACCTTGAAGACACTCAACCACCAGAAGATGAGAAACCCTCCACTCTGCAACGGTCAGGACTTAAACCATAGCTTTATGGGCATTTACAACACTTTACTGCAGACATTACCAGTAACGCCCCTCCTTTATGAGCATTGAACCTTGTGTAACGGAGGGGAGCTGGGGTCCTAGCGTACTCTATATAAGCCACCCCACTCCTCTGGGATAGGGGTTCGCACTTTCTGTAATTCACATGCATATATTCAGTCGACCGCCTCCGGGCTCCGAGACGTAGGGCTGTTACTTCCTCCGAGAAGGGCCTGAACTCGTAAAACTCGTGTGTACAACTCCTCCATAGCTAGGATCTTGCCTCTACATTCTTACCCCCCTATTCTACTGTCAGTCTTAGAACCACGACACAACCTACTGCAGCTTGCCTCAGATCGGTGCAGTTAACATGCGCCAACAACAATCAGATGTCGTGCAAGTGTTCGAGAAGATCCAATAGTCCTAATCCAGGACCCCATACAACATACGTTGATGAACCATTTGATTTTGATATATCCCTATCATAGGACATCACTAAAAGCTGCAGGAGGTCGTGCAAGTGTTCGAGAAGATCCGATAGTCCTAATCCAGGACCTCATACAAGATACAACATATGTTTCTGAATCAAGCTAAGGTTCTTGTAGCAACTACTTGCAGGTATAATGTATTGTGAATCCCTCTCACATGGTCAAATGCTGAAACAATAATATGACACTTCAGAATAAAACAATATCTCCACAATTGCACTAACCTTGGCATCTTTGCATGTTATTGGCATCTGCACTATGTTGATTCACATCCTCGCGTCCTCAAAGCATGAAATTGAGAAGATTTCTTTATGTACAAAGAGAACCATGGCTCTTTCAGTTTCACGCGGCTACAGGTTGAGGAACATAGGTGAGGAGTCGTCGGCACATCAGCGGTTTCGAATGACCCGGGAGAGAAAGCCATCGCCACGCCGAGCTTGCTGTGTCCCACGCGGACGCCGCTGCTCGACGGAGGAGAGGACCCTCTGGCAGGCCGATCCCGCTGCATCCCACACCGCCGCTGCTGCTTAGTGGAGGAGAGGAACCCCGCCGCCGCCGACGAAGGCAGAGCACATGCTCGATCTAGATGGCACCCATGGTGCACCATGATGTGGGGCAAGCGGCAAGAGACACGGGAGGAGAGGACGGCGGGCGGCGACGACACGGGAGGATGGGGGAGGCGGTGCGGGAACCACTTGGGCGGCGAACGGCCTGGGCGCTCGAGCATCGGCGAACGGAGTCCCCGCCCGTGCTGTGGCATCTCATGGGAGGATGAGGAGGGGTGAGAGGTCATGCGGGGGCGTGCGTGCGTGCGTGCGTTGTTGGCAGTTTTTTATTTTCTTTTCGAACGGCAGCAGAGTCAGCAATCGATGGATTATTAGTTGCTTAATAATGCGTGGCTTGTAGCGTTAAACACGGAAGGGTTAAGGGCCCTCAGATTTTCTAGATAGACGAGTCTGATTGTTTGGATCTGCCCCTCTTTTCCTTTTATAGGATTAGTAGATAACCTAGAACAACAGGAGGCAACAACTTTTCCTCTTTCTCATAATGACTGATAGGTATGTTAAAGTGTGCAGCAAGGCACGAGGCAAAGATGCCTCCGAGGACGGGGCCCTTAGTATGGTTCAGATTTAACCGTTTAGCAACAATAGCGCCTAAACTGAAAGTAGTATCATGAAACAAGGCATGGCGCAAAAGAAGAATATCAGGGGCACTAGGGTTTCTACAGTTCCCGTGACCAATTAAGCATCTACTAGTAAATATTGCAAAGTAACGTAGAATAGGAAAATGTATGCTAGTGATTCTTGCACCCCGAAACTTTCCTCGTTTCCCCTACAGTAATTGTATCAATAAATCCCTCCACATCATTACGATGTGGTTCCTCTATGCTGCCCTCAAAGGGTATGAAACAAACCCGGCAAAAATCATAAAGTGGCATCTCCTTATGCTCATCATATAAATAAAATTCCACCGAAGGTGGTGATCTCCTAGCATGGAAATGAAAATTTTGCAAAAAGATATTGGTTTCTAGGAGATACTGTTCACGCTGGTCGTGGAGGAAGGTGGTGAGGCCTGCATTCTCAGCCAAATGATAAAAATCTTCATGAATCCTGGCTTCTCTCAAGAACCCATCACAAGGCCATTCACATGGCCGAACCTCCGCAGTACGAGGGAGATTATACTTGGGCTTCTTGTTCTCTTCACTTTGCTTATCCTTCGAGCTTTGGCTCGATGAGCCCCTCAAAAATCTCTTCATCTTTTTCTGAAAATTTCTGAAATTTTTAGTAACGTAAAATAAAAGTGAACCAAACTCAACAAGATTGATAGCAACTACTCCTACAAGTGCCTAGAGGCCATATCATGCATAAAAACTACTTTTGACCACATAAATTTGACATGCAAGCTCAAGAACAGGGTCACCTAAGCAGCCAAAATTTGCAATAAATAAAGCACTAGAACAAAAACTAATTGGACCATTGGAGGAGTCACATACCAAAGAACAATCCCCCAAAGCAGTTTTTTGAGTGGAGCTTTGAGCAAGGAGATCGAAAATGGCAGCAAGATGAGCAAGAACTCGGCTTTGAGCTGGCTACTAATTTTTTCTGGAGCAAGACGAAGTGTGTGGGTGCAAGGATAAGTGGAGGGGGCCCACGTGGGGTCCATGAGGTAGGGGGCGTGCCCTCCACCCTCGTGGGCACGTGGCTGCTCCCCCCGCTGTATTCTCAGTGCCTAAAATCCTCAAATATTCTAGAAAAAATCATATTTAATTTTCAGGGCATTTGGAGAACTTTTATTTTTGGGGTATTTTTTATTGCAAGGATAATTCAGAAAACAGACAGAAAATACTATTTTTACTTTATTTGATATAAATAACAGAAAGTAAAAAGAGGGTACAGAGAGTTGTGCCTTCTAACTTCATCCATCTCATGCTCATCAAAAGGAATCCAATAAGAAGGTTGATCAAGTCTGGTGAACAAACTCTTTTTGAATAACATGAAACCGAAGAACTTTCGAATAACACTAGGTTACCTCAACGACGATATGCACATCCCCAAAAATAAGAATATCATATTTCTTCTTGACAGTAGGAAGAGGAAATTCAAAACCCCCAATAGTAATCGTTGAAATTTTTCCAATAGAATTGATACTGTGGACTTGAGGTTGTTTCCTTGGAAAGTGTACCGTATGCTCATTACCATTAACAGGAAAAGTGACATTGCCTTTGTTGCAATCAATAACAGTCCCTGCAGTATTCAAGAAGGGTCTTCCAAGAATAATGGACATACTATCATCCTCGGGAATATCAAGAATAAAAAAGTTCGTTAAAATAGTAACGTTTGCAACCACAACAGGGACATCCTCACAAATACTGACAGGTATAGTAGGTGATTTATCAGCCATTTGCAAAGATATTTTAGTAGGTGTCAACTTATTCAAATCAAGTCTACGATATAAAGAGAGAGGCATAACACTAACACCGGCTCCAAGATCACATAAATTAGTTTTAACATAATTTCTTTTAATGGAGCATGGTATAGTTGGTACTTCGGGATCTCCTAGTTTCTTTGATATTCCACCCTTAAAAGTTTAATTAGCAAGCATGGTGGAAATTTCAGCCTCTGGTGTCTTTCTTTTATTAGTAACAATATCATTCATGTACTTAGCATAAGGGTTCATTTTAAGCATATCAGTCAAACACATACGCAAAAACATAGGTCTAATCATTTCAGCAAAGCGCTCAAAATCCTCATCATCCTTTTTCTTGGATGGTTTAGGAGGAAAGGGCATGGGTTTCTGAACCCATGGTTCTCTTTCTTTACCGTGCTTCCTAGCAACAAAGTCTCTCTTATCATAACATTTATTCTTTGATTGTGGGTTATCAAGATCAACAGGAGGTTCAATCTCTACATCATTGTCATTGCTAGGTTGAGCATCAACATGAACATCATCATTAACATTATCACTAGGTTCATGTTCATTACCAGATTGTGTTTCAGCATCAGAAATAGAAATATCATTGGGATTCTCAGGTGTGTCAAGAACAGGTTCACTAGAAGCATGCAAAGTCCTATCATTTTTCTTTTTCTTCTTCTTATAAGGACTAGGTGCATCTACATTAGTTCTCTGAGAATCTTACTCAATTCTCTTAGGGTGGCCCTCAGGATACAGAGGTTCCTGAGTCACTTTACCCCCTCTAGTCATAACTCTAACATCATTATCATTCTTCTTATTATTTAATTCATTGAGCAAATCATTTTGAGCCTTAAGTACTTGTTCTACTTGAGTGGTAACCATAGAAGCATGTTTACCAATAAGTTTAAGTTCACCTTTAACACTAGCCATATAATCACTCAAGTGTTCAAACATATAAGCATTATGTTTCAATTGTCTACCAACATAAGCATTGAAGTTTTCTTGTTTAACCATAAAGTCATCAATCTCATCCAAGAATTGGCTAGCGAACTTAGTAAATGGGATTTCACATTTATCAAATCTATAGAGAGAATTTACCTTTACTACCTGTGTCGGGTTATCAAGACCATGTATTTCTTCAATAGGTGGTAAATTCTTAACATCTTCAGCTTTGATACCTTTTTCTTTCATATATTTCTTTGCCTCTTGCATATCTTCAGGACTGAGAAATAGAATACCCCTTTTCTTCGGAGTTGGCTTAGGAGTTGGTTCAGGAAGTGTCCAATTATTTTCATTAGTCAACATATTATTCAATAGTAATTCAGCTTGATCAACAATTCTTTCCCTGAAAACACAACCAGCACAACTATTCAGGTAGTCTCTGGAAGCATCAGTTAGTCCATTATAAAAGATATCAAGTATTTCATTTTTCTTGAGAGGATGATCAGGCAAAGCATTAAGTAATTGGAGAAGCCTCCCCCAAGCTTGTCGGAGACTCTCTTCTTCAATTTGCACAAAATTATATATTTCCCTTAAAGCAGCTTGTTTCTTATGAGCGGGGAAATATTTAGGAGAGAAGTAATAAATCATATCCCGGGGACTACACACACAACCAGGATCAAGAGAACTAAACCATGTTTTAGCATCACCCTTTAATGAGAAGGGAAACAACTTAAGGATTATGTAATAGCGAGTTTTCTCATCATTAGTGAACAGGGTGGCTATATCATTTAATTTAGTAAGATGTGCCACAACAGTTTCGGATTCATAGCCATAAAAAGGATTAGATTCAACCAAAGTAATTAACTCAGGATCGACAGAGATATCATAATCCTTACCAGTAATAAAGATAGGTGAAGTAGCAAAAGCAGGGTCATATTTCATTCTAGCATTCAAAGACTTTTCTTTAAGCTTAACTAATAATTTCTTAAGATCAGATCTATCATTGCAAGCTAAGAAGTCTCTAGCAGTTTCTTCATCCATAACATAACCCTCAGGCACAACAGGCAATTCATATCTAGGGGGAGAATCTTCATCATCACTTTCATCAATATTATCAGTTTCAATAATTTCATTCTCTCTAACCCTAGCAAGTTGTTCATCAAGAAATTCACCTAGTGGCACAGTATTATCAAGCATAGAAGTAGTTTCATCATAAGTATCATGCAAAGCAGAAGTGGCATCATCAATAACATGCGACATATCAGAATGAATAGCAGGAGTAGGTATCGCAAGTTTACTCAAAACAGAAAGTGAATCTAGTGCAGAGCTAGATGGAAGTTCCTTACCTCCCCTCGTAGTTGAGGGAAAAATCTTGGTTCTTTGATCTTTCAAGTTCTTCATAATGATAAGCAGATATAAATCCCAAGTGACTCAAAGAATAGAGCTATGCTCCCCGGCAATGGCGCCAGAAAATAGTCTTTATAACCCACAAGTATAGGGGATCGCAACAGTTTTTGAGGGTAGAGTATTCAACCCAAATTTATTGATTCGACACAAGTAGGGGCTCTCCTTTTGCACCCCTTTACTTGTGCACGGGTAGTCAGAGCCGCGCCCACGGCCACACTAAGCAGGGTAGAGGAGGGATGCCGTAGCACAAGACGACCAGAGCAACGCCAAGACCAGCGACGCAAAGAGAGCAAGAGGGCGAGGTGGACTCCCCCGGCAAGACTCTTGCCGGGGTGGCTTCCGTAGCCTCGGCAAGATCCTTGCCAGGGCAACTTGCCTGACGCCAACAGAGCGCACCACCCTTGAGCCCAGGGGGTTCCCACGCCATATTGGAACCAACGCTCGGGAGGCACCTCCAAGGTGGCATGCAGATCTTTGTAGAGATCATAGATACACAAGATCAGATGAGAATCAGAAGACGACGACCCTTGGCGAGATCCTTGCCAAGGAGATCCACGAGACCCCCGGCAAGACCCTTGCCGGGGACGATCGTGGTGCCGCAGCGAGATCCTTGCCGGGCCCTCAGCAAGACCCTTGCCGAGGATGCCCGCGGGGCCACAGCCAGGCCCGCGTCCGCCAAAGCCTCCACCACCGCTCCCATACAGCTGCCAGCTCAACCAGCTGGGCAGGCATCTGCGTGGCAGCGCGCGGCCTCTACACCAACTCAGCAAGCACCTGCGTGGTGGCATGCAGATCTTCGTGAAGGCTCCACCACCGCGCCAGCCCAGCAGCCAGCCAACGTGGCATTACAATGCCTCGTCAGCTTGGACGCGCGTCGGAGCCAGGCGAGGCGACGAGAGCTGGGACGAGCTTCTTTGCCGTCCCCAATAAAGCAAGAGGGGCACGTAGGCAGCGCATTAAATGCATTTGTTCGAAGATGCCAGGGGATAGACTCAGCCCCTGTACACCTTTCCACCTCCTGTGTGCCACTGTGGCAACCCCCTTTTGTCTATAAAAGGAGGCTCGGGGCGTACTGGAGGGGGATTCGAATCTTTTGGACTAGAGAGCCACAACAGCTAGTTCAAGAACACAAGAACACCTAAATACACATCAAAGCAGGACTAGGGTTTTATGCGTCTCCGCGGCCCGTACCTGGGTAAACGATTTGTGTGCTGACCGCCAGACCCGCTCTTTGCACAACCCCGCACCTGCCAACCGTAGAAGGGATCCTAGTGACCCCATAGGTGTCGTTTCCCACTGACACTTGATAACCAACAAGTATAGGGGATCACAACAGTTTTTGTGGGTAGAGTATTCAACCCAAATTTATTGATTCAACACAAGGGGAGCCAAAGAATATTCTCAAGTATTAGCAGCTGAGTTGTCAATTCAACCACACCTGGAAACTTAATATCTGCAGCAAAGTATTTAGTAGCAAAGTAATATGATAGTTGTGGTAACGGTGGCAAAAGTTATATTTTTGGTTTTATAGTGATTGTAACAGTAACAACAGAAAAGTAAATAAGCGAAGAACAATATATGATAAGCTCGTAGGAATTGGATTGGTGATGGAGAATTATGTCGGATGCGATCAATCATGGAATAATTATAACATAGGGTGACACAGAACTAGCTCCAGTTCATCAATGTAATGTAGGCATGTATTCCAAATATAGTCATACGTGCTTATGGAAAAGAACTTGCATGACATCTTTTGTCCTACCCTCCCGTGGCAGTGGGGTCTGATTTGATACTAAGGGATATTAAGGCCTCCTTTTAATAGAGTACCGGACCAAAGCATTAACACATAGTGAATACATGAACTCCTCAAACTACGGTCATCACCGGTAATTATCCCGATTATTGTTACTTCGGGGTTAACGGATCATAACACATAATAGGTGACTATAGACTTGCAAGTTAGGATCAAGAACTCACATATATTCATGAAAACATAATAGGTTCATATCTGAAATCATGGCACTCGGGCCCTAGTGACAAGCATTAAGCATAGCAAAGTCATAGCAACATCAATTTCGGAGCATAATGGATACTAGGGATCAAACCCTAACAAAACTAACTCGATTACATGATAAATATCATCCAACCCATCACCGTCCAGCAAGCCTACGATGGAATTACTCACGCATGGCGGTGAGCATCATGAAATTGGTGATCGAGGAAGGTTGATGATGATGATGATGATGGCGACGGATTCCCCTCTCCGGAGCCCCGAATGGACTCCAGATCAGCCCTCCTGAGAGAGATTAGGGCTTGGCGGTGGCTCCGTATCATAAAACACGACGAATCCTTCTCTCTGTTTTTTTCTCCCCGAAAGTGAATATATGGAGTTGGAGTTGAGGTCGGTGGAGTGTCTGGGGGCCCACGAGACAGGGGCGCGCCCCTCACTGTCGGATGTGGGGTTCCGGCAAACCCTTGAGGTTCGAACACTAGGGTGCGCGTGAAGTCTTCCCCTCCTACCGATCTACGCCCTAGCTCACTAAGATCTCGCGGACGAACTCGACGAACTCGCAATACAGAAAGACACAATATTTATACTGGTTCGGGCCACCGTTATGGTGTAATACCCTACTCCAGTGTGGTGGTGGTGGATTGCCTCTTGGGCTGATGATGAACAATACAAGGGGAAGAACAACCTCCTGAGGTTGAGGTGTTCTTGTGCTTGGCTAACTTGTGCGGGTGAGAGTGGACTGAATTTGTCCTCCTTCTCTCTCCCTTTCTCTCTATCTCTCTGTCGTTTCCTCTTCTGTCCCCTTTTCGTCCCCCTCTCTATGGTGGTGGCTAATTCTATTTATAGAGGCCCTGGTCCTCTTCCCAAATATTGAGCTGGAAGGGAGCCAAGAATGGCAGGCAAATTTGAAGGGGGGCAGCTAGTACAAGCCATCCCGACAAAAGGTGATCTCCGCCTATGAAAGGCTCTAGTGGTGACACCGTCTTGGGCTCCATGATGACCTCCGTCTTGCCGTCCTTCTGGTCTTGGTCTTGTTGCACCTAAATGGCAACCTTTGCCTGATGCCTCGGTACTCCTCGCATGCGCTGGTTTCCTTAGCATCAAAGAGGAAACAAGGATGCTGCGCGTGCTGGCGCCCGCCTGGTGTCGATCCTCATGGCTCACGTCACGAGAGCCTCGTGAGGTTTGCCTCGCCTTGACATCTCCGCTCCTCATGAGCCTACCCAACTAGGCCACTCCAGAGGTGGTCTTGTGTCGTCTGCCTCGCGAGGCTTGGCTCCTCGCGAGGGTCTTGGATGCCTTGTTGATGAAGATGGGTCGTACGGCCTGCTGGCTTAGCCACGCCATGGGCCGTAGGCAGGCAAGCCTGGGGACCCCCGTTCCCAGGACGCCGACAGTAGCCCCCGGGCCCAAGGTGCGCTCGGGCTAGGCTTCGCGGCGAAGCCAAGGGCCAAGTACGGAGCACCACGGGCCCCAAAAGCCTGCGGCCTTGGTTGACGCGTGGCGGTTGATTGGACATGGGCGTCTCCGCTTCCCCATGCTGCCCTTGAATCCGCCTGGCTATGCGGCCCCCGCCTCTTACACAGTTATTCTTCCTTCGCCACGCCTGGCTCTTCCAATCTCCCTGCTTCCTCGAGGCCCTGCTTCATCCTCCCAATCTGACTTGCGCTCCGCCTGCTTCACCGCCATGACGCCGAAACAAGCCGAGAAGGGGAAGAAACCTCTGTCCTCGCCAACTGCGCCTCCATTCTTCGAGCCGGCGCTCAGCCGGCCCCGGGTGCTCAACGACGAGGCCATGGACAAGGTGCGCCCCATGCTTGCCTCCAGTTTCAACGAGTGGGGGCGACGGCCGCTTGGCCCGCATCTCGCACTCGCATGGCTCGGGCAGTCACCGAGGTTACGATCTTCATTCAGGCCCTCTGGGCTGGCCTGATTCCTCCCTTCTCTGCCTTCTTCAACGCGATGCTCGAGCATTATCAGATCCACATGCTCCATCTCGACCCTCAACCTGTGACCCTTCTTGTCATCTTCGCCTTCTTGTGCGAGGCCATGGTGGGCATCGCTCCTTTCGTGGCACTCCTCCTCCACTTCTTCTTGTTGCATCTCACCGGTCCACGACAGAGCTCGGGGTGCGTGGGCTTCCAGGCCGTGGCTGCAACGGCAGGCGCGGGGATCGACTTCGAGCTTCCTTCATCCACAAGCGAGTTCCATATGCGATGGGTGTTTGCTGACGCCGGCGTGCTCAACCCTCTGCTCCAAGCTCCGGTGGGGCTTGCTATTCCAAACTCCAGCTGGGGTCATCAGAAGCTCACGAGCCCCTGCCTGGCCCCCGTCTGGGCCAGGCTGAGGTGGTTGAAGGACCTCGGCATGACTGCGCCCATGGTGGTGAGGGAGTTCGTCAGGCGTCGAGTCGCTCCACTTCAGCGCCACTCCCGCCCGATGTGGGATTTTCTCCGCAACCAGGACAACATGAGGTTTCAGGAGGAGGGGCTTCCTCTTGCGGCGCGGCAAACAATGCTCACGGTCCTATCGGGTGTCCCTCTGTCGGATGAGATGCCCAGGAACAACTGCATGTAGTACCGCTGCGAGAACAAAGTCACATTTGTCGCGCGCATGCCTTCCTTTGACGAGCGGGGGTTGCGCCCAATCGGTTTGACGGGGCCCCGTGAGAACCCTATCATTGTGGTCCCCCTCCTTGCCGCCAGTGCCGAGCTCGCCCCAGGTGATGGTGCGGGGGGGGGGGGGGGGGGGGGGGGGGGGGGGGCGAGCTCCGACGGGGGCCGGCGGCCCAAGTGTCGAGGAGCACACGACGAGCGGTGATCCTGGGGCGTCGTCCTCGGGGGCCTGCGACCCCCATCCTGAGGCGTTGGTTGTTGAGGAGACGCGGCATGCGGCTCCCAAGGCTGAGGCTCCAGGAGCCTCGGGAGGTTGCAGTGAGAAGGCGCCGGGCTGTTCGCCACGACCGGGCTCCCCTGAAGCCATCCCTCTCAGTTCTTCTTTGGCTCCGCCGCGCACCGACCGTCATGTCCAGCGCTTTGGTCGTCTTTGCATGGACTTTGAGGAGCTTCGCAAGAGGAAGGGATCCCCCAGAGGCAGCAATATCTTCGGGCCGTTGAAGCGACGGAAGTACATCGCCATTGACACGTAAGTATCTTATCGCCGTGGCTTCTTGCATGTGGTCTTCTCATCCTGACATCTGTCCTCCAGGACTCCTTCTGCTGAAGTTGTTGTGTCTTCCGAGAGGCGGCCTCCTCCTTCATCAATTCCCCCATCAGCCTTGAGCGTTCCTGGCCTGCCTGCCGCCCTTGGAGTAGGGTGGGTCGGAGGAGCGTCCTCACCTTCGTGGCGCGCTGAGTCCATGGTTTGGCCGCCCCTCCCCCACGGTCTGGTGTGGAGCTCAGCGGGCATGCCCAAGACTCCTCCTTTGCTCATGAACAACCGCTGGTTGACCTCGATCTTCGGTTCCTCTTCAAGCGGCGAGCCCCGATCGGCTTGCGCTCCTCGCGAGTTTGGGATGACGTCGGGTGCGGCGCCAGCCCCCCGCCGGGAGGTGGCGCGCCACTTGATGCTTCGCCCGCTGCCCCTGAGGTGGAGGACGAGGCGGGTCGAGCGTTCGAGCTCGAGCGCTGGCGGAGCGTGGTTTGTCATGAGCTCTTCCAGGAGGCAATGGGTGCGATGAGCCACCTTGGTGAAGAGCTCGCTGGTGTCGATTCGCGTCTTGAGGCTGAAGGTCTCAGGCTGGTGGAGGAGTGGCGCAAGCTGAAGGTGGCCATCAACCTCGGTCGCTACCAGCACGACCTCGAGAATGCGAAGGCCGAGGCGTCCCTCAAGATCGCCCATGAAGCCTGCTCACGAGCCTTGGAAGAGGCTCTCGAGGCCGATCGTCATCGCGAGGATGCGGAAGAGCGCGCGTGGGGGCTCCAGGCCTGGAGCGCATCCCTTGAGCAGCAGGTGGAGGCACGCGGGGCCGCTCTTGCATCGCTGAGGGGGACGCTGTAGGATCTAGAAGTAGATGTGTCTAGAGGGGGGTGATTAGACACTTAATGCTAAAGTTGCAATTTTTAAGCTTTTTCGGTTTAAGTGGAGTTTAGGCACAATTTCAACACACACAATACATATCAAGCAAGCATGCAAAGAGTATATGAGCAGCGGAATGTAAAGCATGCAACTTGCAAGAATGTAAAGGGAAGGGTTTGGAGAGATCAAACGCAATTTGAGACACGGATGTTTTTCCCGTGGTTCGGATAGGTGGTGCTATCCTACATCCACGTTGATGGAGACTTCAACCCACAAAGGGTAACGGTTGCGCGAGTCCACATAGGGCTCCACCCACAAAGGGTAACGGTTGCGCGAGTCCACACAGGGCTCCACCCATGAAGGGTCCACGAAGAAGCAACCACCCACAAAGGGTCCACGAAGAAGCAACCTTGTCTATCCCACCATGGCCATCGCCCACACAGGACTTGCCTCACTAGCGGTAGATCTTCACAAAGTAGGCGATCTCCTTGCCCTTACAAACTCCTTGGTTCAACTCCACAATCTTGTCGGAGGCTCCCAAGTGACACCTAGCCAATCTAGGAGACACAGCTCTCCAAGAAGTAACAAATGGTGTGTAGGTAATGAACTCCTTGCTCTTGTGCTTCAAATGATAGTCTCCCCAACACTCAACTCTCTCTCATAGGATTTGGATTTGGTGGAAAGAAGATTTGAGTGGAAAGCAACTTGGGAAGGCTAGAGATCAAGATTCATATGGTAGGAATGGAATATCTTGGTCTCAACACATGAGTAGGTGGTTCTCTCTCAGAACATACGAGTTGGAATGGTGTATGTGTTCTAATGGCTCTCACTCCGAATTAAGAGGAGGTGGAGGGGTATATATAGCCTCCACACAAAATCCAACCGTTACACACAGTTTTCTAATCTCGGTGGGACCGAATCAACAAACTCGGTCGGACCGAAAATGTAAACCTAGTGACTGTTAGAGATTTCGGTGGGACTGACATGCAACTCGGTAGGACCGATATGGTTAGGGTTTGGGCATAACGTAATCTCGGTGAGACCGATTACACAAACTCGGTGAGACCGAATTTGGTAATTAGCTAACCAGAGAGTTGGTCAGGCAAACTCAGGGGACCGATTTGCTCTTTCAGTGAGACCGAAAAGTTACAAAGGGGAAACACTGAATTTACATTGCAATCTCGGTGGGACCGATTCGCTCTTTCGGTGAGACCGAAAAGTTACGAAAGGGAAACAGAGAGTTTGCAATCCCATCTCGGTGAGACCGAGATCCCTATCGGTAGAACCGAATTGCTAGGGTTTGGCAGTGGCTTATGACAAGTGAAACTCGGTGGCGCCGGATAGGAAGAATCGGTAGGACCGAGTTTGGCTTAGGGTTTAGGTCATATGTGGAAGTGGGAAAGTAGCTGAGGGTTTTGGAGCATATCACTAAGCACATGAAGCAAGAGGCTCATTAGCAACACCTCATCCCTCCTTGATAGTATTGGCTTTTCCTAAAGACTCAATGTGATCTTGGATCACTAAAATGTAAAATGATGAGTCTTGAGCTTGAAGCTTTAGCCAATCCTTTGTCCTTAGCATCTTGAAGGAGTTCCCACAACCTTTAGTCCATGCCACTCCATTGTTGAACTTATCTGAAACATGCTAGATCGAAATGTTAGTCCAACAAGAGATATGTTGTCATCAATTATCAAAACCACCTAGGGAGCACTTGTGCTTTCAGACGCCCGCAGAGGAAGAGGAGGTTCGGAAGCACGAGGAGACGCTGGCCCTGGAAGCTGTGGAGCGTAGCGTCGAGCTCGAGCAACTAGAGACGAGGGAGCGTCAAGTTTCTCAAGCAGAAGATGCCGTCGGGGCCCGCGAGGCTGGAGTCGAGGAGGAGATTAATCGTCGGGTGGCCGAGGTTCGCGCAGATCTGGAGGGTAGGTATGAAGTGAAGCTAAAGCTCGCGGGTCAGGAGGATGCGGGCAGAGCCGCCGCCCTCAGGCCTAGGCTGGATGAGGCTGAGAGGCGTGCGGAGGCTATAGCCGCCGCCCTGGTTACGGTGCAGGCATACTTGGCCTCCACCGGCACCGAGATGCTTTCTCTCCAGAACCGAGTTGAAGATGCCGAGGCCGTCGCACGTCAAAATAGGGAGGAGGTGCTCCAGCGCCGGACACTGGAGCACGAGCATGCTCCTATGCTTCAAGACCTCCGGAACAAGGCCAACACCGCCCTGGGTTACATCTTCGATGAGAACGCCCCGGCCCCTCACTCGAATGACTATGCCATCCACCTGACCTTCTTCACCGAGGTGGTGACGCGCCTGGAGGCTCGATCCGCCAGAGCTCGCCAGCTTGTGGAGGAGAGGGGTCGTGGCCTGCTTCAGTGCGCCTTCTCCCGTGTCTCCAGCCACCTTTTGAATGCCGACCCCAACTTCGATTTCGACGCCGCCATTGCCCCCGTACCCACGGCCGTCCAGGGTGACCTGGTGCATTGGGTAGAGGATAATGTGGACGCGCTAGTCAGGGCCTTCACCTCGGAGGACGACGCGGTGGTGGTTGTCGCAGACGAAGGCGACGTGGTCGACGATGGTGATGGGGGCATTGCCGACGGCGGCGACGATACCGACGAAGACGATGATGACGCGAGTGACACGTCCGCGGGTGATGTAGCGAGCGATATTTCTGGCTGATCCCATGTTCTCCTGTCATTTCTCCCTGCACACAAAACTCGGGCGTGGCCCTTGGAAGACTTGTAAGAGCATTTTGAGAGGGGGAGCCCCTCATGTAAGCAAATTGCAGTTTTTACTTTCCTATGCGATGCGGGTATGTGTCCTTGTGAACTCGTGAAGCCGGCGGCGAGCTTCCCATCGTGGTTTACCTTAGTCAGGGCCAGCTCTGGGCTGGGTCATGAAGCGATGAGATTCTGAGAATCCTGTGGAGCTTATCGCCCCGTCTGAGGGGGCCCGTCAAGAGGTGAGCGCCAGCCGCAGCGCTGGCGCGTGCTTGACGAGCGTGCACTTTGCGCGATCCGGCTCACGAGGAGCTTGCGAGGGAAAGGCGATGGACATGAGTCCCAAACCAGACGAGATCCAGAAGGCGAGAAATGGCTCGAATAAGAAAAGGCACCCCTTGCGCGCATCGATAAAAAATCAGCTTCAACTTAAATCTAGACCCAGAAAGCAAAGCCACAGAAAGAGAGATCCAAAGCAAAAGGCCGCGTCTGGCACCTATTCTAGTCTTCAAGTCTTCAAGTATTCTCACCAGCGTGAAGCTAAGTGCTGCCACTAGGCATGGGAGGGAGCCCCAGGGCCTGAGGCCGGCGCTCCTGAGACTCCGGGGCGTGTACAACCCCAACTCATTATTACGTGAGAGTGTCACGGGCGGCGAGCTTCACAGGCACTGGGCCTTCTTCACAGGTACCGGCCTTGCTTCATATCACCAGACGAGGGCGCCGCCTTGCGCCACCCTCGACCTCCATTGAGCCGACCGGTCACCAGGACGACACAAAAGAGGGAAAGGGGACACCAGTGGTTCCCTCGACGACCACGGGTCCTCTGTGGGGGGAAGGGTCGTCGAAGCCTCCCCGGCAGAGGGCCTACCTCCGGGTGTCCCCTGGTTTCGTGCACCTTGGGGAGGGGCCTGGCTCCCGACCCCTCTCCTGCAGCCCCCAACACGATCCTCCCGCTGCCAGGGGGGTCGTCGAGCTGGGGCCGCCTGCCGCTGCGGTGACCTGCTCCTCCTGCGACTCATGGTTAGCTTAAGCTTGCTCCTGAGGGATTAGGGGTACCCTGTAGTGGTCGTCGCACACGCGGTCGTGGTGGTTCCCCGGCAGCTCCTGGAAGGCTTCGACTCCTAGCGTCCCTTCTTCCCAATATTCTCCAATGAACGAGCCAGGATCGTCCTCTGGCGTGTACTCCTGGTCCGTCATGCGGGGCACGTAGGCTTCTAGGGCTGTTACCCCGAACACCTCGCCATGGTGCCCCAAACTCCATGTCGCCCGGCCCAGCGTGACGTCTTGGGGGTGATAGCACGGCGTCCCACTTGGGTTGTGGAAGGCGACACTTGTGCCCATGCTTGTTGCAGGCGGTACGGGGGTGGTAGAGCCCCCGGCGCCGCCGGCCATGCTGGTGTTGACGAAGCCCCCTGGCGCGCCTGATGGTGTGTGGTGGCGGCGTGGCCCGCCAGGAATCCTCGCAGCGGCCTGAGGAAGTTGATGGCAGAAGGGCGGGGCTCCCGAGGCTGCCGCGTCCAGCAGCTCGGCGACGCGTTCCAGCAGTGTGTCTCGGCCGCTTTCCATCAGCCGACACTGCAGCAGCTCCCTTACCACGGTGAGTGCTGTCCGCGTGTTTTCTTTTTCCCATCATGAGTGCGGCGCCGTCACCGTGGCGTGGCTTTCTGCTCTGGCAGCGGCCCATACTTGCCGTGTAGTAAGGGTAGATGACGCCCTGCCGCGTCGCCCGCGCCCCGCCGGATTGGACGGTGCTCGTGGCGCCTGGAGCGTGGGGTTGAGGTCTTGATAGGCGGGCAGCGCCGACCGGGCTGGCCAGGCTGCCTAGCGGTCAGAGTCAGCTCTTGGGTCGTCAGACATCGCGGCCGCGGAGCGTCTACAAGTCGGTTGTCGAAGAAGAAGCTCCGGCGCACCCCTACCTGGCATGCCAAATGTCGGATGTGGGGTTCCGGCAAGCCCTTGAGGTTCGAACACTAGGGTGCGTGCGAAGTCTTTCCCTCCTACTGATCTACGCCCTAGCTTGCTAAGATCTCGCGGACGAACTCGACGAACTTGCAATACAGAAAGACACAATATTTATATTGGTTCAGGCCACCGTTGTGGTGTAATACCCTACTCCAATGTGGTGGTGGTGGATTGCCTCTTGGGCTGATGATGAACAATACAAGGGGAAGAACAGCCTCCTGAGGTTGAGGTGTTCTTGTGCTTGGCTAACTTGTGCAGGTGAGAGTGGACTGAATCCGTCCTCCTTCTCTCTCCCTTTCTCTCTATCTCTCTGTCGTCTCCTCTTCTGTCCCCTTTTCATCCCCCTCTAGATGGTGGTGAATAACTCTATTTATAGAGGCCCTGGTCCTCTTCCCAAATATTTAGCGGGAAGGGAGCCAACAATGGTGGGCAAATTTGAAGGGGGACAACTAGTACAAGCCATCCTGACAAAAGGTGGTCTCCGCCTACGAAAGGCTCTGGTGGTGACGCCGTCTTGGGCTCCATGATGACCTCCGTCTTGCCGTCCTTCTGGTCTTGGTCTTGTTGCACCAAAATGGCAACCTTTTCCTGATGCCTCGATACTCCTCACCTGCGCTGGTTTCATTAGCATCAAAGAGGAAACAAGGATGTTGCGCCCGCTGGCGCCCGCCTAGTGTTGATCGTCATGGCTCACGTCACGAGAGCCTCGTGAGGTTTGCCTCGCCTTGACATCTCCGCTCCTCGTGAGCCTGCCCAACTAGGCCACTCCAGAGGAGGTCTTGTGTCATCCGCCTCGCGAGGCTTGGCCCATCATGAGGGTCTTGGATGCCTTGTTGATGAAGATGGGTCGTATGGCCTGTTGGCTTAGCCACGCCGCGGGCCACAGGCAGGCAATCCTGGGGACCCCCGTTCCCAGAACACCGACACCCACCCTCGTGGCCAGGGTGTGGGCCCCCTGACATTAATTCTTTCACCAGTATTTTTATATATTCCAAAAATAATCTCTATTGATTTTTAGGTCATTTCGAGAACTTTCATTTGTGCACAAAAATAACACCATGGCAATTCTGCTAAAAACGGCGTGAGTCCGGGTTAGTTCCATTCAAATCATGCAAGTTAGAGTCCAAAACAAGGGCAAAAAGTGTTTGGAAAAGTAGATAGGTTGGAGACGTATCACCCCTCAATCGTCTGGCCGGTTTAGCTTGCTTAACTTCCCGGCCGTAGTTGGTTTTTACGCCAATGGCGCAACATACCTCCTTTCTATCGACCTGGTTGTTGGGTTATCCCAGCCGGCCAAAGAAGGACATGGGCAATGAATGTTGTTGTCTGTCGTTGGCAAATATCACTTGCAGATCATTCATGAGAAACATCCTTCACATAGTTCACCTAAATTTTTCGGTTCTATTAGTTACTTCTCTTCTTGACTGCAGTTGGTCTCTACGCCAATGGTTGTGGTTGGTTTCTTCAGATAGCCCACTTAACTCCCATTTACGTTTCAAATGGCTCGTTTAACATCCAGGATGTAGTTTTTCTCTGTGCCAATTGCACAATGGGTCATCAAATGATTATGTCCGCGTTACATTTGTATTGGCCTTAACGATTACCATTTCCCATAGCTTTCTCTGGCGACACGTAAAACGTTTGGTTGAGCAGGTGAATGGACTCTGATTTTTTTTATACTCCGGCCTTTCCTCATCTCGTAGTTGTGATGGAAAAACAACAACTGAGAAATTACGTGGAACATTTGAAGGATGTTTCTGATGAACTACCTACAAGTGACTATATTCGTATGTAGGGCAAACTAGTTTTGAAATGGGCACAGTGCCTGGTCGGTCCTATCATTTTCACATGGCCATTAGATGACGGTGAGGGTACCCGGCTGATGCAGTTTGTTGCCTAGGGTTTGGATGCCTGGGTACTACATGTAAATTCATGGTTGAGAATTCGTTAGCCATCTGTTGTGTGGTCGGTTGCTTACGAGGGAAAATTTGGGTGTTCTGTTGCTGACTCTATTTGTGTCTTTGTCGAGTTGTGTGGGTCCCCATTCAGAGGTGCCTCGTCAGTCCCATATATTCACGCAGCCATTGTACACGTCGTGGATGCTGAGTTGACGTAGTCGACTGCTAGGTCTGGATGGTCGGGCAGAACTCGTGGATTCATTATTGAAAGTTTGTTGATCATCAACTGGGTTTTTGCCCATAGACCTCTTCTGTTCGCGACAACTCACCATTTGTGCAAGGCAGGAATAGGTGGCGAGGAGGCGAAAGAAACACAATACCTTGAGAAGAGGGCTAACGGCGAAGGGCGATGTGAAGATGTAAGATTTATCCTTGCGGTTGCACCTCTCTTATGTAGGAACTCTTTGCCAAGTAGTGGCAACAAGTGTGAAATCTGAGGCGTTAACCCCACAGTTCTCCTATGCGTTTTTACGCGGAATTGAGGGGATGGTAAATTAATTACCGCCTCGAAGTGTACCGCCGCTTTTCTGCTAAAATTTAATGATGAATGGGCATGTTGCCATGTCTACATGTTATGTGGACCATCGAGATATGAGCGTTGTGCTGACACTTGGGCAAGTGGCTAGAACTAGCCCGGTACTAGCAAAGGAGAGCCAAATTGCGAGCGAGAGTCCTTCGCTCCTAAGGTGCCATTGTGTGAGCAATCCTTAGTCTGGGGTGTTTTGCAAAGGAGACAAGGCGCTTTGATGGAAAACCAAATGAAACTCCTCATATGCTGATGTGCCAATACACTGCGAATACATTTGGGCGAATAGGATGCTGGATGCAGGAAGAAATCGGTGAGCCAGTTTACAGGACTGACACCCCAAGATGAAGAAGAGGTTCGAGGATCTGAGGAGCATCTCCAACTTGAAGACTAGTTCAGGGGCTATTTATCTTGTCCCTGATTAGGGGTCACTCACCACGTCATTTCGCAGATAGGTGGGTCGGGCGGAGGACCCCATGCCGGTCCACCAACGGGCCATATCAAGGCGCCCCGTGGCACGTACAAGGAATAATTCCAAAGACTTGGTGCATACTCCAAGACATAGGTGTCTTCTACAACACAATTACCTTATATGTAGCCGACCTTGTTGTAACCCTTGACCCACCCGGTATCTATACAAACCAGGGGGAAATGCTCGTGGACATTGATAACCCGCAAGTATAGGGGATCGCAACAGTTCTCGATAAGTAGGAGTGTCGAACCCAATGAGGAGCTAAAGGCGGAACAAATATTCCCTCAAGTTCTATCGACCACCGATACAACTCTACGCACGCTTGATGTTCACTTTAACTAGAACAAGTATGAAACTAGAAGTACTTTGTAGGTGTTGTTGTATAGGTTTGCAAGATAATAAAGATTGCGTAAATAAAAAGTAGGGGCTGTTTAGGTAAAGACACAACTAAGTTAGTTTTAGTAAAGAGCTTTTTGTTACGAGAAAGTTATTTGTCCCTAGGCAATCGATAACTAGACCGGTAGTCACTATTGCAATTTTATTTGAGGGAGAGGCATAAGCTAACATAATTTCTCTACTTGGATCATATGCACTTATGATTGGAACTCTAGCAAGCATCTGCAACTACTAAAGATCATTAAGGTAAAACCCAACCATAGCATTAAAGTATCAAGTCCTCTTTATCTCATACGCAACAACCCCCTTACTCGGGTTTGTGTTTCAGTCACTCACGCAACCCACTATAAGCGAATCATGAACGTATTGCAACACCCTACAGTGGGGATCCCTCACGCTTGCGTGACATGGAGAGCACCATAGGGCAGCACCAATAATAAAACATGCAACTCAAACCAATCTTGATCATCAAATAACCCACAGGGCAAAACAGATCTACTCGAACATCATAGGATAGCCATACATCATTGGGAAATAATATATAGCGTTGAGCACCATGTTTAAGTAGAGATTACAGCGGGTAAGAGAGAGGTTACACCGCTGCATAGAGGGGGGAAGAGTTGGTGATGATGGCGGTGAAGTTGATGGTGACTATTGCGGTAATGATGATGGCCACGACAGCGTTTCGGCGCCACCGGAAGAGAAGGAGAGAGGGGGGCCCTTCGTCTTCTCCTTCCTTGACCTCCTCCATAGATGGGAGAAGGGTTTCCCCTCTAGTCCTTGGCCTCCATGGCGTGGGAGGGGCGAGAGCCCCTCCGAGATTGGATCTGTCTCTGTGTCTCTCTCTATTTCTGCGTTCTCAGATTCTACCCTTTCACCATTTCTTATATTCCTGGAGATCCGTAACTCCAATTGGGATGAAATTTTAACACGATCTCTATCTGGATATTAGCTTTCTTGCGGCAAAAGAAGGGCATCAACCGCCTTACGGGGTGGCCACGAGGGTCAGGGGCGTGCCTGCCCCCCGGGGCGCGCCCCCTGCCTCGTGGCCCCCTCGGGCATCGTCCCGCCTGGATTTTTCTTCCCAAAAATCATATATATTCCAAAAAAATCTCCGTCAGTTTTTATCCCGTTTGGACTCCGTTTGATATGGATATTCTGCGAAACAAAAAACATGCAACAAATAGGAACTGGCACTGGGCACTAGATCAATATGTTAGTCCCAAAAATAGTATAAAAAGTTACCAAAAGTATATGAAAGTTGGAGAATATTGGCATGGAACAATCAATAATTATAGATACGACGGAGACGTATCAGACATCATTATCGATCTCATGGTAGATCAACCTATACTTTCTACTCCATCCCAAGTCAATACAACACAAGCAGGACATTGGGTATTATCTCCTTGAAGAGCCCGAACCTGGGTAAAACCCCTTGTCTTGTTCCCATCGCATCTAGTATACTAGCTTGAGACCCCCTACTCGAGATCGGCCAGAATTGACCCCGTCACCAGGCAAGCAGGGTCGGCTTCTTATAAGACCTTCTCATGACACTCCCCTTCAAAATAGTTTGACCAACTCACATTGTGCACCTATTGTTCCTGCTCCATTACTCGTTGGCCCGCCTCCATGATGTGATGCTTCACTGGTTCTTTGCCTACCAAGATGGGCTAGAAAAATGCCCATAGAAATTTCTCGACCTCGTTCATGGTAGGAGGCAGCAACGGCGGGGCATCAATTACAGGATCTAGCCCTTTCTGTCGCCGTGGGACTTGCTTACCCAGCTCCACATGCACACTGACGGGAAAGGCTCCAACAACATTGTTTGACCTGTGTCGGGCTATTTGGTTCGCGCTTGTGCTACTTATGAGTTGCGTTGGGATTTCTCCAAAAAATGAGGGGAGATGAAGTACCATAGAGATAAGTATTTCCCTCGATGAGAACTAAGAACCGAGTTTGATCAAACTAATAGGGGAACCACACAAATTCCCGTCTTCAGCACCTGCACACACAAAATTAAATACTTGCAAGGATCAGATCTTGAACTCGTTACTTGCAAGGATCAGATCTTGTATAGGTAGATGGATAGATTGCAAAGTAAAATAAAAGGTAAATAAATTAAAGGAAAGTATTTTTGGATTTTATAATATGATTAAAGTAGACCCGGGTGCCATAGTTTTCACTAGAGGCTTCTCTCTAACACATAGCATATGGTGGGTGAACAAATTACTGTTGGTCAATTGATAGAAAAGTGCATAGTTATGATGTTATTCACGGCAATGATCATGTATATAGGCACCACATCCGAGACAAGTAGACCGACTCCTGCCTGCTTCTACTACTATTACTCCACCAATTGACTGCTATCTGACATGCATCTATGGTATTAAGTTCATGAAAAACGGAGTAAGCCTTAAGCAAGATGACATGATGTAGACAAAGTAAATACAATCAATATGAATAAAGCATGTCGTTTTATCCTTAATGGTAATAATAAAAATTTAATACGTGTCTTGTCCCCTTCTTTCACTGGGATATAGAACACCGCAAGATTGAACCCATTACAAAGCACCTCTCCCACTGAAGATAAATCAATCTAGTTGGATAAACCAAACAAATAGATCAGAGAGAAATACAAAGCTATAACAATCATGCATAATAAAGTTTAGAAAAGACTCAGTTACTTTCAATGAATAATCTAATCATAAACCCACAATTCACGGGATCCCAACAAACACACCGCAAAAGAAGATTACATTGGATAGAACTCCAAGAAGATCGAGGAGCACATGGTATTGAAGATCAAAGAGAGATAACAAGCCATCTAGCTACTAGCTATGGACTCGTAGGAGTGTGGTGAATTACTCACGCATCATCGGAAGGCAGCAAGGATGATGTAGAAGCCCTCTGTGATCGATTCCCCCTCCGGGAGAGTACTAGAAAAGGCCTCCAGATGGGATAACAGAAGAACAGAAGCTTGCGGCGGCGGAAAAAGTGTTTTGGGTGGCTCTCTGTTGGTTTGGGAATATTTGAGAATTTATAGAGGCAGAATTAGGTAAAACGGAGTTGCGTGGGAGTCACGAGCTCAGGGGGCGCGCCTGGTGAGCTCATGGTTCTCCCGTAAGGCTTATGGCCTCCTCCTGAACCTTCTAGGGTCCTTATGGTCCAAGAAAAACCACCGTAAAGTTTCATCGTGTTTGGACTTCATTTGGTACTGATTTTCTGAAAAGGCAAAAACAAGCAAAAAACAGGAACTGACACCGGGCACAAGGTTAATGGGTTAGTCCCAAAAAAATGATATAAAATACCATATAAATGCATACAAAGCATCCAAGATTGATAATATGATAGCATGAAACAATAAAAAAAATATAGATATGTTGGATACATATCATCGTGCCGGGCAGGCACGGGAGCCCGACGTTTGGCTGGTAGTGGTCGGTATCAGTCATGGCTTGGTGACATTAACTTGCGCCATAGTGGGGGGTGGGCAGTTCAACGGCGTGCAACTTTCCTTGGTTTCCACCGAGTGCGGTGATATGTCTTCATCGTATCTATATTTTTATTGTTTCGTGCCAATATTCTACAAGTTTCATATATTCTTGGCAACATTTTATATTATTTTTGGGACTAACATATTGATCTAGTGCCCAGTGCAAGTTCCTATTTGTTGCATGTTTTTTGCTTCATAGTATATCCATATCAAACAAAGTCCAAACGCGATAAATATTTATGGAGATTTATTTTGGAATATATGTGATTTTTGGGAATAAGAATCAATGCAAGACTGTGCTCGAGGGCCCCACAAGCCACCAGGGTGCGCCCAAGGGGGTAGGGTGCGCCGTGATGGCTTGTGAGTCCATTGCAAGGCAGTCGCAGCCCTTCTTTTGCCGCAAGAAAGATAATATCCAGAAAAAATGTGTTAAAATTTCAGCCTAATCAGAGTTACGGATCTTCGAGAATTTAAGAAATGGTTTTCGGCCATAAAACAGGAACGCAAAACAAAAGAGAACAGAGAGAGAGAGATCCAATCTCTGAGGGGCTCTTGCCCCTCTGCCTCCATGGAGGCCATGGACCAGAGGGAGAACTCTCCTCCCATCTAGGGGGAGGCCAAGGAAGAAGAAGAAGAAGGAGGGGGGATCTCTCCTCCTCTCTCCTTGTGGCGCCGGAACACCACCGGGGCAATCATTGTGACGGTGATCTACACCAACAACTTCGTCGTCGTCATCACCAACTCTCTCCCCTCTAAGCAGCAGTGTAACACCTCTTCTCCCTACTGTAATCTCTACTTAAACATGGTGCTAAATGCTATATATTATTATCCAATGATGTATGGCCATGCTATGATGTTTGAGTAGATTCATTTTGTCCGCGGGTTGATTGATGATCGTGATTGGTATGAGTTGTATGTTTTATTTTGGTGTTGCCCTATGGTGCCCTTCGTGTCACGCAAGCATGAGGGATTCCCTTTGTAGGGTGTTGCAATATGTTCATGATTCGCTTATGGTGGGTGGCGAGTGTGACAGAAGCTTATACCCAAGTGAGGGGGTTGTTGCGTATGGGAGTAAAGAGGACTTGGTACTTAATGTTATGGTTGGGTTTTACCTTAATGATCTTTGGTAGTTGCGGATGCTTGCTAGAGTTCCAATCATAAGTGGATATGATCCAAGTACGGAAAGTATGTTAGCTCATGCCTCTCCCTCATATGAAATTGCAATAATGATTACCGGTCGAGTTATCGATTGCCTATGGACAAATCCTTCTCTTGTGTTACAAAAATCTTTCTACTAAACAATTAACTATTATTATCTTGCAATTTACTCATAGTTATATTCTCGCTAAGTACTTCTAGTTTTATTCTTGCAAACCTACCCTATCACCTACAAAATAGTTTCATAGTTGTTCTAGGTAAAGCGAACGTTAGGTGTGCTAGAGTTGTATCGGTGGTCGATACAACTTGAAGGGAATATAAATCCTACCTTTAGCTCCTTGTTGGGTTTGACACTCTTATTTACCGAAAAATCTACAATTGACCCCCTATACTTGTGGGTTATCATGTGGTCGTGTGCCTGCGCATGCGTTTGTGGTGGGGCTCGTCCTGCCGGGACCCCGATCGGCTATCCCACCCATGGGTCGGATGGTGATGTGGTTCAGATTTAGTGTCATGACAAGTGACTGAGGTGGGTTTTCTCCTTTCGGAAGTAACCTATTGTGTCCCTGAAACAAGTTTCGCTCCTTGCTACCTATCTAGCTCGTGCTTAGGTGGGGTTGTGGTCGTTCGGTCCTTTCTCGCCCGTCACACAAAATTGCCTTACCATTGCATAGGTTAACTTCGTGCTTTCATATGGTTCACTGAAAACTTATTTATAATAGCTTTTCTTACCTTTTAAGGTTTGCTTGGCTTCTTTTTGCTTATTCATAGATGTCTCATGAACTAGATCCAAATGGGGGAAGTGTTTGTTGGCAATTTTATAGTTAAATACCACTTATGGACTCATGCATTATTGAATAAGCAAGCATTAAGCGGTAACATGAACATGATACTATATTCTAAACTCATATCGCCTTTGGGGCTGAATTGGAATTGGTAAATCGTATGTAAACATGTGCCAACTCAAGACACTTGATCACTTTGGAGGAGAATGCCATGTCAACATACTAATCGGGTGGCCCTAGACTTGTTTGTTCTGTACGGAACAACGTAGAGGCGTTCTAGACCTTGTGGTTCTTGTCCATCAAATGGGAGCTTATTGTTGGGGAACGTAGTATGCAATTTCAAAAAAATTCCTACGATCACACAAGATCTGTCTAGGAGATGCATAGCAATGAGAGGGGGAGAGTGTGTCCACGTACCCTTGTAGACCAAAAGCGGAAGCGTTAGCTTAATGCGGTTGATGTAGTCGAACGTCTTCTCAATCCAACCGATCAAGCACCGAGCGTACGACACCTCCGAGTTCTACACACGTTCACCTCGATGACGTCCCTCGAACACTTGATCCAGCAAAGTGTCGAGGGAGAGTTTTGTCATCACGAGGGCGTGGTGACGGTGATGATGATGTGATCTGCGCAGGGCTTCACCTAAGCACTACGACAAATATGACCAGAGGAGTAAACTATGGAGGGGGCACCACACATGGCTAAGAGAATAATTGATGTGCTTTGGGGTGCCGCCTTGTAGGGAAACGTAGCATGCACTAAAAAAAATACACATCCGTGACATTTTGGGCCGAACGAAAAAAATTTTGTCATACTTACGACACTTCTATGACGATAATTGTGACAAAACCCGGTATCATCATAGATGTGATGGGTCCTACTTCTATGACAAAAAATCATGATAGAAAATGGGCTTTTCATCTTGGGCGGGCCGGAGACGCAGCTGCATGACATTCTTTGGGTCGTCCATGACGGAAAAAACCATGGTAGAAGCGAGGGCGAGGAAAATATCGGGGTGTTCCCAGTTACGGTGGGTGGTCGGGGCCGAGCTATGCGTGTTTCTCTCGTACACGCACGCGCGTGGGTGCGAGGTATTGGGCTCTAACTAAACCCGAGCGAGGCGTTGGGCTCTAACTGAACCCGAGCGAGGCGTTGGGCTCTAACTGAACCCGAGCGATTGCGCTACGCGTTACTGAACCTGAGCGATCGATCGATGGCTGTTGACTGAACCCGATCGAACGATTCCTTCACTACTGCTGCTAACTGAAGCCGGTCGATGCTGCCTCTAGATGAACAGTGAGCGTTGCTGGGGGGTTTGGATGAACAGTTCCCGGTGGGGGTGGATGAACAGGACCCCGTGGTGTTGCCTCTGGATGAACAGGACCCCGATTGATCGAGCCGGTTGGGGCTGGATTTATAGGACCCCGTGGAGGGAAGGATGAACAGGACCACCCCGTGGAGGGCTGGATGAACAGTAGACAGTGGAGGGATGGATGAACAGTAGCCCGTGGAGGGGTGGTTGAACACGAGCCCGTGGAGAGGGCTGGTTGAACAGTAGCCGGTGGAGTAGCGCGCGATGGAGGCTGGATGAACATGAGCCCGTGGATGAACAGCCACAGGTGGAGGCTGGAGGAGGTCGATGGTGGATGAACAATAGCCCGTGCAGGCTGGAGGGGGTCGACGGTGGAGATGAACAGTATCCCGTGGCGTCCCGTTTTGCGGTACGCCACACCCCTCCCGATGAACAGGACCCCCGTTTCGACCGTAGCACTCCAACACAAGTTCGTTTCCTCCATTTTGCGGTACGCCACACCCCTCCTGATCAACAGGATCCCTGTTTCGACCGTAGGAGGTCCGTTTCCTCCGTTCTGTGGTACACCAGACCCCTCCCGATGAACAGGATCATGTTTCGACCGTGGCCGGTCGAACACAAGGCCGTTTCCTCCGTTCTGCAGTACACGAGGCCTCGTTTCCATCGGTAGTTCCATCCAAGCCCTCCCGATGAACACGATGATGCATTCCCTTCCGACCCAGCCGGTTGGCTCCCCATGAACATGACAACGACGCAGTTTCTCCGTTCCGACCCAGCCATGTACACGAGCCCTGGTCGTATGAATGCGCGAGTAGGCGTTCGAGACCCTGCCCGTATGTACGTACGTGGCCGTATTTTCTTTCTTGCACACTGGCCGTTGTACGCATGTGTACATGCTACGTGCGCGCCTCTACTATGACACGTGCGCGCCTCTACATCAACCAGTATGTACGTACACATTCGCGACCAGAATGACAACGCTATGTACGCTTCGACCAGGTGGGTCCCGACTGTCAGGCACTTCCTTGCGTGCAAAGATGTAGTTGGTGGGTCCCGGCAGTCAGGGGGGCGAATCATTTTTTTGCCCAGATGCACTTCCTTGCGTGCGAAGATGTAGCTGGTAGGTCCCAGCAGTCAGGGGGAAATGTTTTTTCGCAAAATACAGTTGCCCGTCCTGTGGGTCCCTGCTGTCAGGTGGAGGAATAATTATTTTGCGCGTAATAAGGAGGCACTTCCTTGCGGCCGCGGTGGACCCAACTGTCATCCTCTCCAAGTACAGTACTCTTCCGATGGAAGTCGTTCCTTGACCACGTTGACCACGCCGCGCCGAGAGAACCAGGGCGGTGGAAGACGACAAGGCCTAGTAAGGGGACAACGCGGAGCCGGGGAAGACGCGACAGTGGAAGCCCGCGCGGAGAGGAGTACGAGGGTTCACTGGTTCAGCTGCGGTGTGAGGCTACCGTCGCTGCAGGGCCTGGCGAGTGGTGGGAATAGTAGGGGGCAGTGAGGCCTCTACGGCAGCATAGTCGGCCACGGGAGGCAGGAGCTTGCGGCACGACCGGTGCTGCTTTGGGCGTCTGGAGCACGAAGACCAGACGTTGAAGAAGCACTACGGCCGTTGGATGGACATCGTACGGTCACTGGAGGTAGAATCGTTCATATTGACTAAGTTGACAAAGCACTTCGTCCCCGTCAACTTAGTAGGCCCACAAGTCAGCCTCCCACCAAGGTGGGTCCCAACTAGCAGGAGGAGTATTCATTTTTTTGTGCGTAATAAGGAGGCACCTCAGGTGGGTCCGAGCTCACAGCGGGGGGAACATTTTTTTCGCAAAATACATTGGCCCGTCCGGTGGGTCCCAACAGTCAGGGGGGAAACATTTTTTTGCCAAATACGGTGGCCCATCCGGTGGGTCCCTGCTGTCAGGTGGAGGAATAATTATTTTCCGCGTAATAAGGAGGCACTTCCTTGCGGCTTCCGTGGACCCAACTGTCAGCCTATCCACGTATAGTACTCTTCCGATGGAAGTCGTTCCTTGACCATCTTGACCATGCCACGCCGAGAGCACCAGGGCGGTGGACGACGGCGAGGTCTAGGAAGGGGACAACGTGGAGCCGTGGAAGACGCGGTAGTGGATGCCCACGCGGAGAGGAGTATGAGGGTTCACTGGTTCGGTTGCGGTGTGAGGCTGCCGTCGCCGCAGAATAATAGGGTGTGTGGGTGAGTGGAGGGATGCCCTGGCCAGCAGTGGGAGTAGTATGGGGCGGTGAGGCCTGCACGGCAGCACAGCCGGCCACGGGAGGCAGGAGCAGGCGGCACGACCGGTGCTGCTTTGGGCGGCTGGAGCAAGAAGACCAGTGGTTGAAGAAGCATGACGGTCGTTGGATGGACATCGTACGGTCACTGCAGCTAGAATCATTTATATTGACTAAGTTGACAAAGCCCTTGGTACGCGTCAACTTAGTAGGCCCACAGGCCAGCTTCCGAAACGGTGCACCCCAGATGTCAGGGGGAGGAATTATTTTTTTGGGCGGGTGAAGCTAGAATATCCGAGATTGAAGAAGAAGCACGACATCCGTTGGATGGACATCCAACGGCCACTGCTGCTAGAACCGTGTGTTGACTATAAGTTGACAAAGCCTTGCATACGCGTCAACTCTTTTTTTTGAGGGGACACGTCAACTTAGTAAGGCCACAAGTGTGTGGCAGAGAACTTATAGACCATTTGAGATTTGTTAGAATGTGCAGCCAATTTCTGAATTCTAATGGAATTTACTACAACCCATTTATAGTTTGTTAAAAATACAGCCCATTTCAACCAACCGTTCAAAACAGAATTCAATAAAATTTCCCACATTTTGATGGGATCCGAAATATTTTTATCCCGAAATTTCTAGTTAGATTAAATACAATTTCCATATAAATTTATATTATGTAAAAATCCAACGAAACATTGCGCTCGCAACAATTAATGAAATTAAAATTTTCAATATCTAAAAATAACATTTTATAAAGTAATTACGTGTTTTGTGCATTTTTTATAGTTACTGCCCAGTTTTTATAATTACATCCCATTTATTATTTCTTAAAGCCCATTTTCTTGTTAAGCCTAAGGCATCCCTCCTAGGAAAGATTTGCAGCCCAGCGGGGCAGAGAATAACAACTTGACCTCGCCTGGGTATTCCTAAAAAAAGTATAGCTGGGCTAGCCATTTTCAGCTTGAAAAAAATTAAGATCTGGGCTGGATATCTGGCCTGGGCTAGACGGGCCACAGCTCGCCCAGTTAATAGCTGCAGTGATGTTTTCGTTGTTGTTCAGAGGAGAAAAATTAATATCTGGGCTAAACATCGCTCAAGAAAAACTCTGCAATGCTCACACCTCAAAAACACAAATACTGCTCGAGCTGCTTGGTCCCAGCTGTCGGCCGCTTCTTGTGCAATTCTCTCATTTATTGGCTACATAGGTTGACAATGGTGTGGGACCGTGATGTCAGGAAACCAGGAGGAAGAAAAAAAATTATAGTTTTATATACTAATAAGGAGGCACTTGCGTACATGCGGCTATGACCCTGGTGGGTCCCCACTGTCATCCTCTCCAAGTAAAGTCATCTCCTCATCCTCATGTCCGTTGACCATGTTGACAATGTGAGACGGCGGCACCACGGTGAGCACAACAACTTGAAGCATGACGGAGAGGGTCTCGCGGGCCCTACGGATGGTCTGATACAGCGCCCGCTGCTCATTCGGGAAGCCAGGATCATAGGGCCACATGTCTGCGACGACATTGTTGTTCACTTGTTCACCGGTGCTCGTTGAGGAGACGGAGGTTGCAGCACAGGTCCTCCTGCGCTGGTAGCTCTTCCGCCATTAGGGCGTCGAAGTGCGGCCGCACCTGCTCTATGGTGAACACGGCATGAACCGGCTTGGACAGTGGCGCCGGCTCCTGGTCGGAAGCTACGTCCATCGTCTGATTGTCGTCGCTCAGCTTAGCGAGGTAGCTGGCGAGCCAGCATGTCCGGCTGCTGGACCAACCCGCTGCCAAGCACGAGTCTTACTGCCCTGGCCCACCCAGACCGCCTCCCTCGCACGCACGCGCTTTTCGCCCGAAACGATCAGCGCCGCCCGCCCCGCTTCCCGGTGCATGCGATTGCTCCGCCTTCAAACGACACAAGTGTCGTCCATCCGTCCGTCCTTCTACCGCCCACATTAATGATACGCGGTTGCCGAGGTGGCTACTCCGGTGCCACACGTCCGTCCCTCCGCCGCCCACCATTGCTATATAAACTGCTACGCCGGCCATAGCCGCAGTCATCTGCAACCGTTCCTATTCTCCTGTACACACCACTACTACCCACCATGGCTTCCTCGTGCTCCAGCGCTCTTTGGGACGGGCGGAGGACAGACCACAAGGAGATGCCAGCCATTGTTGCCGACTGGCTGGCTGGCGGGCAGCCGGAGGATGACGACGTCCCAATGGAGAACATGGTAGTCGACGATCCGGCGCCAACCCCCTCCTCCGCGCCATCCTCGCTGATGCATTGCACCATGACCATCGGCGAGGCCTGTGCCCAATATATGGACACGGTGAGGCAGAAGCGTGAGGAGCAGTTCCGGGAGGCGCAGGCCGATGCCGCCTACAACCACCATCTCCTCCAGGAGCACCTGCAGGCGGAGGAGCATATCGCCGCGGAGCGGGCAGAGCAGGAGGCGCTGCTTGACTTGTACCGCTCTGCCCGCGAGGGCCGCCTCGAGCGCTGGCGGTACCGCATGCAGGTGGCGGAGGCTGCGGCCGCCTACAAAGAGGGCGATGAAGCAGGCGAGGCGCTGTTTGGCGAGACCAAGGACGAGGCAGAGGACAATGCCGGCACCGACGAGTCCCCGCTCCGCTGGCATCGACGAGGCCCTTCTCCACTGAGGCCCCGCAGAACCAACAACGAGGCAGAGGACACCGCCGGCTCTACCGAGGCCCCACCCCGCCGGCAACGAGGGGGAGGATATCCCCTGCTCCACCGAGGCGCCGCCCGCCGGCAACGAGACAGAGGACATCGCCGGCTCCACCGAGGCCCCGCCCCGCTGCCAATGAGGCCGCGCCACACAGAAAACGAGGAAGAGTAGAACACGGTAGGTCGCCGCCGCTCGGGTCCAAGTAAGGCCACCGCTGCTACCCTCCGGTTGCTGGCACTGAGCTGTACATCATGGATCAATTCTATGATTACAGAATGATTGAAGAGCGCTCTGTGGTTGAGCAAGCTCATGAGATACAGTCATTTGCTAGAGAACTTGAGCACTTTAGTTGTATGCTACCGAACAAGTTTGTTGCCGGAGGTATCATCACTAAGCTTCCTCCTTCATGGATCTCATTGGCACTCTTGATGTGGAAGAAAAGGCGAGAGTAAAGGACACACGTACTCGAGGAATTGAGGGAGGATCTAGTGCCAATCTGGTATAGAAGAAGAACTTATAGCCCCACAAGTTCAAGAATCAGGGCAAGTTTGATGGTAAAGCAAAGTTTTATGGTAAAGCAAAGTTTGATGGGAAGAACAAGGCTGTGCAACACACGAACTTCAAGAAGAAGAATGACAAGAAGAAAGGTTTTGTCATGTGGGGATCCTGATCATTGGGCTCCTAGTTGCCCTAATCGCTGTAACAAGCTGATACGTCTCCATCGTATCTACTTTCCAAAAAACTTTTGCCCTTGTTTTGGACTCTAACTTGCATGATTTGAATGGAACTAACCCGGACTAACGCTGTTTTCAGCAGAATTACCATGGTGTTATTTATGTGCAGAAACAAACGTTCTCGGAATGACCTGAAACTTCACAGAGCAACTTTTTGGAAAAAAATAAAAAAATACCTTCAAAAGATGAAGGCCAGGGGGCCCACCACCTGTCCACGAGGGTGGGGGCGCGCCTGCCCCCCTAGGGCGCGCCCCCTACCACGTGGGCCCCCTGGTGCCTCTCCGACTCCAACTCCAACTCTATATATTGTGTTTCGGGGAGAAAAAATCAGAGAGAAGAATTCATCGCGTTTTACGATACGGAGCCATCGCCAAGCCCTAAAACCTCTCGGGAGGGCTGATCTGGAGTCCGTTCGAGGCTCCGGAGAGGGGAATCCGTCGCCATCGTCATCATCAACCATCCTCCATCACCAATTTCATGATGCTCACCACCGTGCGTGAGTAATTCCATCGTAGGCTTGCTGGACGGTGATGGGTTGGATGGGATCTATCATGTAATCGAGTTAGTTTTGTTAGGGTTTGATCCCTAGTATCCACTATGTTCTGAGATAGATGTTGCTATGACTTTGCTATGCTTAATGCTTGTCACTAGGGCCCGGGTGCCATTGAGGGAGTCCTGGATTAGGGGGTCTCCGGACAGCCGGACTATCTCCATTGGCCGGACTATTAGACTATGAAGATACAAAATTGAAGACTTTGTCTCGTGTCCGGATGGGACTCAACTTGGCGTGGAAGGCAAGCTCGACAATATGTATATGGATATATCCTCCTTTGTAACCAACCTTGTGTAACCCTAACCCTCTCCGGTGTCTATATAAACCGAAGGGTTTTAGTCCGTAGGACAACAACCATAACATACAATCATACCATAGGCTAGCTTCTAGGGTTTAGCCTCTCTGATCTCGTGGTAGATCTACTCTTGTACTACCCATATCATCAATATTAATCAAGCAGGACATAGGGTTTTACCTCCATCAAGAGGGCCCGAACCTGGGTAAAACATCGTATCCCCTGCCTCCTGTTACCATCCGGCCTAGACGCACAGTTCGGGACCCCCTACCTGAGATCCGCCGGTTTTGACACCGACATGGCCCGAACCTGGGTAAAACATCGTGTCCCCTGCCTCCTGTTACCATCCGGCCTAGATGCACAGTTCGGGACCCCCTACCCGAGATCCGCCGGTTTTGACACCGACAGCCATGATTTCAGATCTGAACCTATTATGTTTTCATCAATATATGAGTGTTCTTGATCCTATCCTGCAAGTCTACAGTCACCTATTATGTGTTATGAACCGTTAACCCCGAAGTGACAATAATCGGGATACTTACTGGTGATGACTGTAGTTTGAGGAGTTCATGTATTCACTATGTATTAATTCTTTGTTCTGGTTCTCTATTAAAAGGAGGTCTTAATATCCCTTAGTTTCTGTAAGGACCCCGCTGCCACGGGAGGGTAGGACAAAAGATGTCATGCAAGTTCTTTTCCATACGCACGTATGACTATGTTCGGAATACATGCCTACATTATATCAATGAACTGGAGCTAGTTCTGTGTCACCCTAGGTTATGACTATTACATGATGAACCACATCCGGCATAATTCTCCATCACCGATCCATTGCCTACGAGTTTTACATATATTGTTCTCCGCTTATTTACTTCTACGTTGCTATTGCTATCATCACTACAAAATACCAAAAACATTACTTTTACTACTGTTACCTTTTGCTACCGTTACCACTACTATCATATTACTTTGCTACTAAACACTTTGCAGCAGATACTAAGTTTCTAGGTGTGGTTGAATTGACAACTCAGCTGCTAATACTTGAGAGTATTCTTTGGCTCCTCTAGTGTCGAATCAATAAATTTGGGTTGAATACTCTACCCTCGAAAACTGTTGTGATCCCCTAAACTTGTGGGTTATCAAGACTATTTTCTGGCGCCGTTGCCGGGGAGCATAGCTCTATTCTTTGAGTCATTTGGGATTTATATCTTCTTATCATTATGAAGAACTTGAAAGATCCAAGAACCAAGATTTATCCCTCAACTACGAGGGGAGGTAAGGAACTACCATCTAGCTCTGCACTTGATTCACCTTCTGTTTTGAGTAAGCTTGCGACACCTAAAACTGTTTCTGCTATTCGTTCTGATATGTCGCATGTTATTGATGGTGCTACTTCTGCTATGCATGATACTTATGATGAAACCACTTCTATGCTTGATACTACTGTGCCACTTGGTGAATTTCTTGATGAACAACTTGCTAGGGCTAGAGAGATTGAAAATATTGAATCTCATAATACTTATGAAATTGATGATGAAGAATCACTTGTTATTCCTGAGGGTTATGTTTTTTATCAAGAAGCCTCTTTAGATATTTTAGCTTGCAAAGATAGAAACGAACTTAAGAGGTTATTAACTAAATGGAACAAGCAATCTCTAAATTCTAGAATGAAACCTCACCCTGCTTTTGCTACTTCACCTATCTGTGTTACTGATAAGGATTATGAATTCTCTGTTGATCCTGATATAATTACTTTGGTTGAATCCGATCCTTTTCATGGTTATGAATCTGAAACTGTTGTGGCACATCTTACTAAACTGAATGATATAGCCACCCTATTCACTAAAGATGAGAGAACTCGTTACTTTTATATCCTTAAAATATTTCCGTTCTCATTAAAGGGTGATGCTAAGATATGGTTTATTCTCTTGATCCTGGTTGTGTGCGTAGTCCCCAGGATATGATTTATTACTTCTCTGCTAAATATTTCCGTGCTCATAAGAAACAAGCTGCTTTAAGGGATATATATAATTTTGTTTAAATTGAAGAAGAGAGTCTCCCACTAGCTTGGGGCAGGCTTCTCCAATTACTTAATGCTTTGCCTGATCATCCTCTTAAGAAAAATGAAATACCTGATATCTTTTATAATGGACTAACCGATGCCTCCAGAGATTACCTGGATAGTTGTGCTGGTTCTGTTTTCAGGGAAAGAACACCAGATGAAGCTGAAATTCTATTGAATAATATGTTGACAAATGAAAATAATTGGACACCTCCGAAGCCAATTCCTGAGCCTATTCCTAAACCAACTCTGAAGAAGAGGGGTATTCTATTTCTCAGTCCTGAAGATATGCAAGAGGCAAAGAAATCTATGAAAGAAAAAGGTATTAAAGCTGAAGATGTTAAGAAATTACCTCCTATTGAAGAAATAGATGGTCTTAATTTACCGCCTGTTAAAGAAGCATATGATCTTGATCCATCACCTATTGAAGAAACTCATGGTCTTGATAACCCGACACAGGTAGTAAAGGTAAATTCTCTCTATAGATATGATAAAGCTGAAATCCCATTTACTAAGTTAGCTAGCCCATGCTTAGATGAGTTTGATAAATTTATGGCTAAGCAAGAAGATTTTAATGCTTATTTTGGTAGACAATTGAAATACAATTCAAATATGCTTGAACACTTGGGTGATTATATTGCTAATGTCAAAGGTGAACCTAAACTTATTAGTAAACATGCTTCTATGGTTACCACTCAAGTAGAACAAGTACTTAAAGCTCAAAATGATTTGCTCAATGAATTGAATAGTAAAGATAATGATTATGCTGTTAGAGTGGCTACTAGAACTGGTAAAATGACTCAAGAACCTTTGTATCCTGAAGGCCATCCTAAGAGAATTGAGCAAGATTCTCAAAGAAATAATACAGATGCACCTAGTCCTTCTAAAAGGAAGAAAAAGAAAAATGACAGGACTTTGCATGCTTCTAGTGAACCTGTTACTAAAACACCTGAGAACCCAAATGATATTTCTATTTCTGATGCTGAAAGTCAATCTGGTAATGAACCTGAAACTAGTAATAATGTTCATGATGATGCTCAACCTAGTAATGATAATGATATAGAAATTGAACCTACTGTTGATCTTGATAACCCACAATCAAAGAATCAACGTTATGATAAGAAAGACTTTGTTGCTAGGAAATATGGCAAAGAAAAAAACAATGGGTTCAGAAACCCATGCCTTTTCCTCCCAAACCATCCACGAAAAAGGATGATGAGGATTTTGAGCGCTTTGCTGAAATGATTAGACCTATATTTTTGCGTATGCGATTAACTGATATGCTCAAAATGAATCCTTATGCTAACTATATGAAAGAAATTGTTACAAATAAAAGAAAGATACCGGAAGCTGAAATTTCCACCATGCTTGCTAATTATACTTTTAAGGGTGGAATACCAAAGAAACTTGGAGATCCAGGAGTGCCCAATATACCATGCTCTATTAAAAGAAACTATGTTAAAACTGCCTTATGTGATCTTGGAGCCGGTGTTAGTGTTATGCCTCTCTCTTTATATCGTAGACTTGATTTGAATAAGTTGACACCTACTGAAATATCTTTGCAAATGGCTGATAAATCAACTGCTATACCTGTCGGTATTTGTGAGGATGTGCCTGTTGTAGTTGCAAACGTTACTATTTTAACGGACTTTGTTATTATTGATATTCCCGAGGACGATAGTATGTCTATTATTCTTGGAAGACCCTTTTTGAATACTGTAGGGGCTGTTATTGAATGCACTAAAAGCAATGTCACTTTTCATGTTAATGGTAATGAGCATACGGTACACTTTCCGAGGAAACAACCTCAAGTTCATAGTATCAACTCTATTGGAAAAATTCCATCGATTATATTTGGAGGTTTTGAATTTCCTCTTCCTACTGTCAAGAAGAAATATGATATTCTTATTATTGGGGATGTGCATATCCCCGTTGAGGTAACATAGTGTTATTCAAAATTTCTCCGGTTCCATGTTATTCGGAATGAGTTCGTTAACAAGACTTGATCAACCTTGTTAGTGGATTCCTTTCGATGATCATGAGATGGATGAAACTAGAAGGCACAACCTTCTGTACCCCACCTTTACTTTCTGTTATTTATATTAAATAAAATAAAAAAAAATATTTTTCTGTCTGTTATCTGATTATCCGTGCAATATAAAAATACCCCAAAAATAAAAGTTCTCCAAATCCCCTGAAATTTAAATATGATTTTTTAGAATATTTGAGAATATTTGGCACTGAGAACACAGCAGGGGGTCAACCACCTGCCCACGAGGGTGGAGGGCGAGCCCTACCCCCTGGGCGCGCCCCCCTGCCTCATGGGCCCATGGTGGCCCTCCTCCACTTATCCTTTCACCTACACACTCCTTCTTCCTCCCCCAAACATGAATATCCAGCTCAAGCACGAGTTCTAGCTCATTTTGCTGCCATTTTCGATCTCCTTGCTCAAAGCACCTCTCACAAAACTGCTTTGGGAGATTGTTCCTTGGTATGTGACTCCTCCATTGGTCTAATTAGTTTTTGTTCTAGTGCTTTATTCATTGCAAATTTTTGCTGCTTAGGTGACCCTGTTCTTGAGCTTGCATGTCAAATTTATATGGTCAAAAGTAGGTTTGATGCATGATAGGCCCTAGGCACTTGTAGGAGTAGTTGCTATCAATATTATTGAGTTTCATTTACTTTTATTTTGAAGTTACTAAAAATTTCAGAATTTTTCAGAAAATGATGAAGAGACTTTTGAGGGGCTCATTGAGCCGAAGCTCGAAGGAAAAGGCACTAAAGCCTAAGTATAATCTGCCTCGCACCGCAGAGGTTCAGTCGTGTGAATGGCTTTCCGATGATTTCTTGAGAGCAGCCGGGATTTATGAAGATTTTCATGAATTGGCTAAGAATGCATGCCTCACCGCTTTCCTCCACGACCAATGCGATCAGTATCTCTTACTCACAAATATCTTTGTGCAAAACTTTCATTTCCATTCTAGGAGCTCACCACCTACGGTGGAGTTTTATTTATATGATGAGCATAAGGAGATGTCACTTTATGATTTTTGTCGGGTTTGTTTAGTCCCTTTTGAGGGCAAGACAGAAGAACCACATCGCGATGATGTGGATGGGTTTATTGATACTATCACTATAGGGGAAACAAGGAAGGTTTCCGATGCACGAATCACTAGCATACATTTTCCTGTTTTACGTTATTTTGCATTGTTTGCTAGTCGTTGTTTAATTGGTCGCAGAAACTGTGGAAACCTTAGTATCCCTGATATTATTATTTTGCTCCACGGTTTATACGGTGATAACTCTGTTAGTATGGGCGGCATTATTGCTAAACAGTTAAGTCTGAACCATACCAAGGGCCCCATATTTGGAGGCATCTATGCTTCACGCCTAGCTGCACATTTTAACATACCTATTAGGCATTATGAGAAGGAAGAAAAAGTGCTGCCTCGTGTTTATCTATATTATAAAAGTATGGTGGCACATGATTTTATTGTTAAGAATAGGGAAGGAGAGCTTAAATACAAATTGTTCTTTGATAAACATCATCCTGAGACTATTACCCTGCCTGCTCCTTCTTTGTTTGATTTATCTGCATGCCAGTACCTTGTTCCGTTAGAGGCTATTCACGCCTACCGGAACCCTGCACCAGCCATGGAGCCAGAGCCAGAACCACAAGTTGATCCTTCATGACAGTCTAATTACTAGTGGGATCCGGAGATGATTGCCAGCCAGTGGCAATCGGAGTCTTCCTCTTCTTCTTCTCAGTATGACCCCAACTACTATTATGGATATCCGCCAGGCCAGCCGTGGCCATAGACCAACTTAGGCCAAAAGCCTAAGCTTGTGGGAGTACGTATTTCCCACCGACATTACATTTATGTTCACACACTCATTGCTAGATGTCGGTGCTCATACTTTTTCATTGTATCATCCATGCTAGTTTATTTTCCTTTTTATGCTTTCTTCTTGTGTGTTTAATAAACCTTAAGAAAAACCAAAAAAAATAGTTGTAGCTTTTAATTAGTTTACTTTTCATGCTTGTAGTAGTAATTAAAAAGAAAACCCAAAAATATTTCTTGTTCTTCTTTTGCTTGTTGGGAGCTCTCCCATGTAAATAGATTTATTTCTTTTCTTTTCTTTGGGGGTCAATAGGAGAAGACCATGATTAAATTGTTGAAGTGGCTCTTATATACATTATTGTTGATCTGACAAAAGAGCCCATATTGCCTTGTCTTCTCCTGTTTATTGAATGCTTGCATATTCCAGCATAGTCCAATGCATGCGCACTATTATTATTATTATTATTATTATTCACATCATTCGGTCGTGCAAGTGAAGGGAAATTATGACGATATATGATGGACTGACTGAGATGAGAAAAGCTGGTATGAACTCGACCTCTTTTGTTTTTGTAAATATGATTAGTTCATCGTTCCCGATTCAGCCTATTATAAATAAACATGTTTGCAATGACAACTAGAGATCATAGTTTCTTGTGCCATGCTTGATTAGCTAGGAGCTTATAATGGTTTACCTTGCGTGCCAACATGCTATTAAAATGGTTGTGATGTGGTATGATAGGGTGGTATCCTCCTCTGAATGATTTAAGTGACTTGACTTGGCGCATGTTCACGCATGTAGTTGAAACAAAATCAACATAGCCTTCACGATATTTATATTCATGGTGGATTATATCTTACTCATGCTTGCATTCGGTGTTGATTAATTTTAGTGCATGTTCATGATTGTTGTCGCTCTCTAGCTGGTCGCTTCCTAGTCTTTTGCTAGCCTTCACCTGTACTAAGCGGGAATACTGCTTGTGCATCCAATCCCTTAAACCCCAAAGTTATTCCACATGAGTCCACTATACCTACCTATATACGGTATCTACCTGCCGTTCCAAGTAAATTTGTATGTGCCAAACTCTAAACCTTCAAATAAATATCCTGTTTTGTATGCTCGAATAGCTCATGTATCAACTAGGGCTGTCTGTATCTTCCATGATAGGCGGGTTATTCTCAAGAGGAGTGGACTCCGCTCCTCACTCACGAGATAAATGGCTGGTCACCGGGATGCCCAGTCCCATGCTTTATGCAAACTAAATCAAAATAATTGCAAACAAAACTCCCCCTAGGACTCTTGTTAGTTGGAGGCACTCGTTGTTTCGAGCAAGCCATGGATTGATGCTTGTTGGTGGAAGGGGGAGTATAAACTTTACCATTCTGTTTGGGAACCGCCTATAATGTGTGTAGCATGGAAGATACCGCCATCTCTTGGTTGTTATGTTGACAATGAAAGTATACCGCTCAACATATTATTCACCTCTATTTCGAAACCGAGCTCTGGCACCTCTACAAATCCCTGCTTCCCTCCGTGAAGGGCCTATCTATTTACTTTTATGCTGAGTCATCATCCTCTTATTAAAAAGCACCAGTTGGAGAGCACCGTTGTCATTTGCATTCATTACTGTTAGTTTACATTGAGTATGAGTTGACTGGATCTCTTTTACCATGAATTACAATGTCTAGTCAGTCCTTGATCTTTAAAGCTGTTGTGCATTTATGTTTTGCGGTGTCTGAAAGGGCTAGCGAGATACCACCTTGTTATATCATATTATGATTGTTTTGAGGAAGTGTTGTCATCCGAGATTTATTATTATTGCTCGCTAGCTGATTATGCCAATGATATGAGTAAACTTGAGACCTAAGCGTTATTGTGAATGTGGTTAGTTATAATCTTTGCTGAAAACTTGAATGCTGGCTTTATGTATTTACAACAACAAGAGCAAACAGAGTTTGTAAAAGTTTTTTTTATCACTTTTAGTTTGTCAACTGAATTGCTTGAGGACAAGCAAATGTTTAAGCTTGGGGGAGTTGATACGTCTCTATCGTATCTACTTTTCCAAACACTTTTGCCCTTGTTTTGGACTCTAACTTGCATGATTTGAATGGAACTAACCCGGACTGACGTTGTTTTCAGCAGAATTACCATGGTGTTATTTATGTGCAGAAACAAACGTTCTCGGAATGACCTGAAACTTCACGGAGCAACTTTTTGGAAAATATAAAAATACCTGCAAAAGATGAAGGCCAGGGGGCCCACCACCTGTCCACGAGGGTGGGGGCGCGCCTGCCCCCCTAGGGTGCGCCCCCTACCTCGTGGGCCCCCTGGTGCCTCTCGGACTCCAACTCTATATATTGTGTTTCGGGGAGAAAAAAATTAGAGAGAAGAATTCATTGCGTTTTACAATACGGAGCCACCGCCAAGCCCTAAAACCTCTCGAGAGGGCTGATCTGGAGTCCGTTTGGGGCTTCGGAGAGGGTAATCCGTCGCCATCGTCATCATCAACCATCCGCCATCACCAATTTCATGATGCTCACCGCCGTGCATGAGTAATTCCATCGTAGTCTTGCTGGACGTGATGGGTTGGATGGGATCTATCATGTAATCAAGTTAGTTTTGTTAGGGTTTGATCTCTAGTATCCACTATGTTCTGAGATTGATGTTGCTATGACTTTGCTATGCTTAATGCTTGTCACTAGGGCCCGAGTGCCATGATTTCAGATCTGAACCTATTATGGTTTCATCAATATATGAGTGTTCTTGATCCTATCCTGCAAGTCTATAGTCACCTATTATGTGTTATGATCAGTTAACCCCGAAATGACAATAATCAGGATACTTACCGGTGATGACCGTAGTTTGAGGAGTTCATGTATTCACTATGTGTTAATGCTTTGTTCCGGTTCTATATTAAAAGGAGGCCTTAATATCCCTTAGTTTCCGCAAGGACCCCGCTGCCACGGGAGCGTATGAGAAAAGATGTCATGCAAGTTCTTTTCCATAAGCACGTGTGACTATGTTCGGAATACATGCCTACATTATATTAATGAACTGGAGCTAGTTCTGTGTCACCCTAGGTTATGACTGTTACATGATGAACCGCATCCAGCATAATTCTCCATCACCGATCCATTGCCTACGAGCTTTCCATATATTGTTCTCCGCTTATTTACTTTTACGTTGCTATTGCTATCATCACTACAAAATACCAAAAACATTACTTTTACTACTGTTACCTTTTGCTACCATTACCACTAATATCATATTACTTTGCTACTAAACACTTTGTTGTAGATACTAAGTTTCCAGGTGTGGTTGAATTGACAACTCAGCTGCTAATACTTTGAGAGTATTCTTTGGCTCCCCTTGTGTCAAATCAATAAATTTCGGTTGAATACTCTACCCTCGAAAACTGTTGCGATCCCCTAAACTTGTGGGTTATCACAAGCTAGGCGGGTTGACCACTCACGGCTGGTTAGCTTCTTGGTGGCGACGTGGAGTCGGAGAGCTATGTTGGAGAAGGACGCTGCTTCTACTTAACTGTTGGTGCAGTTGGCTAACTAACACTTGGGCCCAACAGGCATCTGGGCCACATGTCAGTTATGCAACTACACCTGCAGTTAAGTCACTTAAGCTTCTGTTCGGCTCAGCCAGACACAGGTGGGTAGCTTCGGTTAATTAAATATACCTCTAGCGCACCCCTTTTTAGTTGAAGAATGTATGAAATGTAATGAAATTCGGCATGTTTATATGAAATCCGACCATGTATGAATGGATTTATTTCGATTAGTTCGAATTCTTGTATCACTGGCATTGGATGAACATGCAAAACAATACGTACTAGCATTATTCCCAGGGTGACCACCTCGTTTGCAGCAGTTTCACATGTACTCCCTTCGGTCCTTTCTAGTCTGCATACAAGTTTGGTCTGCAGTCAAAGTATCTCTACTTTGACCAATATTATAGAAAAAAGTATGCACTTGCACAATCTATGAAGTAAAAAGGAATAGAAGGAGTACAAAGAGTTTGAGCAGCTTTTTAGCATTCCCGTACATTGCAATCAAACACACAGGCCTGGCAATTCATAGAGAACATTCAAAACAATCGATGATTATGCATCTCAGCGATTCACATGTCAGAGCCAATATTTACTTCACAACTAAAGAATAAAGAACAAATGGATCGACGCTGCTGACAGCAAAGGGCGTCCCATTCAAAAATATCAAACGCATGTCTTCTTGCTAAAATCAATGCGCAACATTTGACAAGGTTTTCCCATTCCAAAATATCAAATGCCTACGATTATGCAATGGGCAAGGTTTGCCATCAGTTCGGACATTGACATGGCACCTCGTGCTAAATAAACCAGCTGTTCTTTTTATGCAGTTCCACCAAAATCAACCAAATTCGTGCGTAGCTTGTATGATTTAGCCCTTATATGTTGTAATGCCTTGAACTTATCGGCACCTCCTTTCTTGTGGTGGAAATGAATGATTCGATGTATTCATGAACATTTTGTGCAGTTCCCATTGAAATCAAGCTGAGCACCCCTGTTTGCACAAATACAAAAAAATGATTAGTATAAAGCAAACTCTACTATGAATTGATAGTTTAAACAGGCACCTACATGGTCCATGTAGAGCATACTTTTAGAAAAATGGAACTCACCGGAAAGAATCCTAGAACACATTGTACTCGCGCATCACAGCAAGAAAATGGAGATTTGTCAGTCCTTCTGAGCTAAAGTTAGTTTGGTCTTGTGGGGGGTAATGTAACCATCCTTCAACTGATCCTTCTGATGAGAAGATAGACAGTGCTTCTTCATCCTGGCATAATCGGAACTAGTCACTTCACGTACTCCATATTCTTCTTCAGAGGAGGATGATCCAGTTGTGCAAAGACAAGAGGATAACTAAATGCTAGCATCCTTGTTTGCTTGAAAAAAAGGAAAGGAAATATTTAAAACAACACAGATGAAGCACTTCTCAAGGACAATACCACTTTTTGATGACAGTATCTAAACAGTAGCACAACACCAATAGAGATGACAAAGCTCAATCATATGGATGAAATCAGTGGGCGAGTACCAACCTTTGTCAGGAGGCTTATTGTGTAGAGCATACATATGAAGCACTTCTCCGGAACCATCTATTGCTATCTACTGTGGTGGCCATGCTTACTATATACTCCTCGATTAGATTAATGTTTCCAACATCTTCTTGTGTAGTTCCACTAAAATATATGGTATCTTCAAAGAAGATCCCTGTTTGCACAAGTAGAGATAATTACGTATTACATTAAGAGTGGCATCAAATCAGTGGCAAAACAATTGCTCGTTCCAGCCATAGCAATAAATTAAGATGCAAAACTATATCATTACTTTTGTCATCACAGTTCCAGTGCTTCATTACAGCACCAGGAGTCGATTTTTGTTTTTCTTCCGCTTGTTCTTCCCCTTCATCACTTGGTTCAATAACAGACAAGCTTAGCCTTCAACGTTAGATTTGGCATGTCAATTAGGTTGCACAAATATATCACTAAAGAATGACATTAATTTTCTGATGAAAGTGGCAAAACATAGGCCAACAGTTGTGAAATATCCTTATCTTACCTCAATGGGATATTGCGGTGCACATACAGATTGGAAGTCTTGTCTCCATTTGTGCAGTTCACTAAAATTAGGCAACATTACCATACAAGTAGCACAACATATGAAAGCACACTGCAGAATAATGTGAAAGGAGGCTAGTACTGACCTCTCATGACGCAGAATTCAAACAACTCACAAGAAGAAGATCTGAACCAAATTTGCCAACACAGAGAGGAAGTAAGATCTCCTCTTGTGCAGTTCCACTAAGATCAAGCAATCAAGCAACGTTGTCGGTGTGACACTTCGGTTGAACTGCACAAAACACTCTTAAAACAAAGGTGTTTTGTGTAGTGCAACAAAAGGTCACAATGGCAACGAGGTGAAGTAGACAACCCTGTTTACACAGAGGTGCAAAGGAAACAACTAGTGGTCAATAACGGTGGATGACACAGAAGCCAACAAAAAGAAGCATCTACCTTATCTAAATGGGAAAGAAAGCAAGACAATAGCATTTCTTAAACAGTGGCATTGATTAATATTAACAGAGAGATTATATTAACAATAAAATTCATTAAACATGTAATTTGCTTTTAACTGTGGCATTGCATCAATTTTCCAGTGGCATTATTGGAGGGTGCTTGTTTACAGGGACATTTTGGTGGAGGGACTAAAAAAACTCTGTGTCAGACCCATCTAAACCAAACAGGAGGGACTTTTAGGGACTAAAAGTGGGCATTTGGGACTAAAGAAAGAAGACCCCGAGGGAGAGTCTTTTTGGGACTTTTTCCAATAGTTGCCCCTGCCACGCATCACACCTTGTCTCTATTATTTCATTACTAGGGGTAACATGATCTTTTAGCATGTCACTTAATAACCTCTAGTCCATGTTTAGTCCCTGGAATCAAGCAGGTAGGGACTAGGGAGTTTTTAACCAAACATGGCCTTAGATTAACAACATCTAAAGAGTTGCACGGGGCAGTGGACGCACCAGTACCATGTGCATCTACCGATGTACTGGGGTGATGCACAGTCTGTTGCAACAAAGAACAAACAACCAAGGAGCATATTTGTGTTGGTCCCAGTTTTGTTATCTTTAGACACCTTTCCCTATGTGAGCACAGCAAATCTAGTCCTACTCAAACTCTATAGCCTTGTCCCCCAAAACAAAAGATCAGTTTGTTATAGATGTGCGTACTATGTTTGTCATTGTTTTCCCTTTTCGACCAACATAGGTGCTGGATAGCCAGTCTGTACTAGTACTTTCCCCCCTTCCTTTCCTCTGTGAACCACGTCCTAGATTTATGCTATACAACTTTCCCCACTACTTTCCCCCATTCCTGTCCTCTTTGAACCACGTCTTAGATACATGCGATACAACTTTACCCACTACTTTCCACCTTCCTTTCCTTTTGAACTATGTCCTAGATTCATGCTATACAAATTTTCCCACTACTTTCCCCCCATTCCTTTCCTCTTTGAACCACGTCCTAGATTCATGGTATACAACTTTCCCCACTACTTTCCTGTTTGATCCAACACCTAGATTCGAGTGCAGGAGCGGAAAAACCCCACATGCAGCTAGAGCAATGCATGTGGAATAAGTAAATTATACCTTAAGGTTCTTGGGGTGTGGTTCAGTGGGTGAACGGAGCCCGTTCGACCCACACTATGTACGGCGGCAAAGAAGAAGGGGTCGGAGGCCCTCGCGTGCCACTGCTAGGTGAAAGTGAACAGCTGTGCCGGTAGTGGATTCCCTCCCTCGCCGACGGGACATTGTTAAGCCTCCTTTCCTTCCCGGTGGACGGATCCTGCCGGCTCTTTGACCAGCAGTGAGGGGAGAGAGAGGCCAATGAAGTCTTGTTTAGATCTGGAGATGGTGAGAGAGTGTGAAGAGAGAAACTACAAGCAGACCAACAATGAGGGGAGAGAGAGAGAGGCCAACGAAGTCTTGTTTAGATCTGGAGAGGGTGAGAGAGTGTGAAGAGAGAAAGTACAAGCGATGAGGCTCCAGCGTGTATATATATATATACTGGAGAGACTGTGAAGAGTGCAAACCCTAGAAAACAAGCGCAGAGGCTGCAGCTTATACGTGATGAGGTGATTATACGGTCACTACGAGATCGTATAGCTCCGTATCCATCCATTTTTACCAGTCAAAGAATCCTCTTGGCACGAATTATGCTTAAGTGTAGTTATCGAACCCGAGACCTCAAGTTTGATGAGTAAACAGGCTAACCAGCTACACAACCCTCCCGTTATGTTCAACGAGAGGAAAATAACCTTTTATACATTCCTGCATTCGTGTGACAAGCATGCCGTGTTTTTTGTGTGTGTGGGAGTCATCGGGATTTAAATCATAATCGTGTCATGTGGCTTTGGTGGTAAGACTATCCACAGTGGTGCATAAATAATGCAGCCTTAGTCACCTTACCTCGCTCCACGTAGTACGTTGGGTCCCACCAGTCGGAGGGTGAAACAAACAAATTAATAAGAAAAATTAAAAGCGCCATCGGTGTATCTTACCTCACACATCTCGCTACTGCTCAGGAACACTGTCCAATTGATCCCTCTGTTCGCTCACGTACTATTTTAAGTGAATCCTTATTATAAGATGCACACAACTTTGGGCACTTGTATTAGACCTAAGTCAGTGTGCCACCGTATCTCGTACGACTCCCTCCTTCTAGGTGTAATAAGTCACGTTAGAAGGTGCAGCGGGACCAAGCTACAAGCAGATTGGAGGAGAAGGAGAAACTTGACCGGTCATTCCTCCAATCAAAGCCCTGATTCCTGTCTCTAAACGCAACAATTAATCCAAACAACTAAGCGATGCCATTTTAGCTACCATGCAGGGCCACGTATTAACTCGCATGCAAGCCAACTTTGATTTCTTTACTGATCAACGCGTAGTTGTGCTCCATGCATTGGGTTTTCGGGGGAGATAACAAGGCAGAGTAAGGAGCGTTTGGTTACATTGCTTAGGCTGGTCATAGTGGTGAGTAACTTGAACTAGTACAACATGCATATGTTACTAGTCTATGTTACTACTACGCGAAGTTTGCCGTCGGAAGCAAGCCGATCTGGCTCTCCTGAGCTAATAAGGTTTTTCTAGCCCACCCAAGCTAGCTGGCCCACAAAAGCTAACATATTTTAACAGTTCCAAACGCCTAACCTTGCCTGGCTATGCTATAAGCTATTCTTGCTAAGGATCCAAACGCTCCCTAAGTAACAATGCTCGCTAGCAACAAGGCCAGGAGGGGATTGAGATGCGAAGTTAATGGATGACGCCTAAACATTTTTGGAATATCTGATTTCCGTAGGATGACTTAACACCTAGACGGAGGGAGTACTACTCCTCAGTCCAGGTTTGATGGAATATTCGTCACCTCATCTCTTCTTGTACATACTCCATTTGTATCTCACTTCCTGTGGCTTCGCACTCAATCGATTTTCCTATTCTATGAACCTGTGTGTGCGTGTGCGTGTGTGTGTTTAACAGCATGTGTGTGTTAGAGAGAGTGACAGATCGACCTACTCCTACAGAGAGATAGTGTGTAGTGTACGATTTTAGCCGTGAGAGTCAGTGCATCCTCTCGTTTCCGGGCGTCCGGTAGGGACAAGCGGACAGCTGCCACGCTCGCTCCTGACCAGCCTGGCCCACCCGAAGCCCCTCCATCACCCCCGCGTGCTTCCTGCCTGAAACAGTCAGCGCCGCTCCAAAGAATCGGTGCCTCATTCATGCCCGGGCAGAGCGGACGCAACCTATCACTGGTGCCTGCATTGAAGGAAGAAGCGGATTCAAGAGTGATGGTTGCTTCGTCCGTCCAACTCACTGCTGGGTCTATGTGATTTGACGGCTCATTGGTCATTATTACTAAGGTGGTAGGACTGCTGGATGTCCCACGCTTTCAGCGAAAGGAGGTACTACTAGATTACAATTTTCTCCATTCTTACGGCGGAGGAGTGCAAGAGCAGTGAAAACACGCAGGCTCAGTGATTACATGGCCCACCTCACACTACAACTTTATTTATAAATGACAAGGCACCTACTACTCGTTCTCCTATAAACCTTGCGCTTGGCATCTCCAAACTATTAACCTTGCGATTGGCTCTTCGCCTCTTCGGGAAGTCGAGCAATAATGGTACTGCAGTATATATCGTTCTGGCTATATGAGACCGAATGAATCGCTACACGTCCACCACATGGCGAGGGTCAAGGGGCGAGGGAGAGTGTGTACTATTACGTCTGTTTCAATATGGACTACATACAGAGCAAAATGAGAGAATCTACACTCTAAAATACGTCTATACACATCAGTGTTTGGAGTATGTACTAGTAGTTCATATTGAAATCTAGTAAAGGACATATATTCCAAAAATATGATAATCTCTCTAACCAAGGTAGGGATGAGGAGTAAACGGAGGGAGTACTAGTAAAATTTTCTCCTCGTCCTGCGAGCCACCGCGTGCATGGGCGAGGGAGCGGGTGTAAGGCGTAGTAAGAAAGCTTCACCTCATCCTGCGAGCCACCGCGCCCGTGGGTGGGGGAGACGGGGACAAGCAAGCTTCTCCTCGTTCTGCGAGTTCACAGGACACATCAAAAGTACTCCAATGTATAGAGCCTTGCCTCTAAGGTAGGCCCCACATGGTTTGCCTCTTTTTTAACATAACGTGTCAAGTCGCAATTTGTTTGTTCACCCGTGGTAGACGATCCTCCCTCCATCTAGTGGACAACCAGTACACGTGTCAAATTACCACGTGGGCTGCCTTTTCGTACAGAAATGAGGTCCACCGTGTACCCGCGCAGGTGTGGTTGGGAAAGAGACGGGAGTACGTGCGCCGTGCATGCACCTCTTCTCTTCGTGCACGTCCCCACCTACGTGGGTGTGTGAGAGAGATACAAACCTAGACAAATGGCTTGTGCGTTAGTGAGTGTTTTTTGTTTTTTTGGGGGGGAGGTTGATTTCGTGGATGTATTTGTGGGAATATGTGTCGATGACATCTCAAACAAAATTTTGCATGCAATGTGTGTGAAATGGAGGCCTATCCATATCATATATAGAGGGTTGGGCGGTCCACGAGAAGAGAGGGAGGGGTCATAGATATCGATAGAGTCGAAGAGAGGATCAAGTGGGTGGGTGCGAGATCGATGAAGAGAGCCATCGAAATTGTGTGCGTGTGCAAGTCAAAGATATAGGGCGACTGACCTAGCTATCGGAACGTTAGAGGGCACATGTCAAGTTTGTGTTTGGCAGGGAGACATGACTAGAGCGCTCGATGTATCGGTGTGTGGGGGGGGGGGGGGGGGGGGGGAGGGGTAGGCAGATGCCTAACTATAGAGGTAGAACGACTCGTATATGTGTTGAGAAGGAGAGACCCAGCTATGTCTTGAGGGAGATCGGTCGACATCCATACATAACTGAAGGACGGGAAATAGGATGGGACAGAGAGAGAGAGAGAGAGGAGAGAGAGAGAGAGGGAGGGAGAGGGGTAGAGTGCTGGATGGGTGATGGAGTTGCTTCTCGAAGATGGTGGGAGAGGCCTACTAGACAAACTAAGGGTGGAACTGCAATATTATCAATAAGAGTGGGGATGTATTTCTGTGTGTGCCTGTGCGTGATAGATCTGTCAGGACACATCCATGGATGATGAAGGGGAACCATGTGTTTGGTAAGAAAACCTAACTAGATCGGTAGATCAATTGTTGTTTGTCGGAGGAAGGGAGAGACATAACTAATGAGGTAGATCGATCGACGCGTGGGGAAAAACAAGTTATAAGGACCTAGCTAGCTATATGTATAGCGGGAGATTGGTCGGTGTACGTCCATTTGTTAGAGGCAAATAAGGCTCGGCGAGACGGATAAACAGAGAGAATGAAGCTAGGAGGTGGTGTGAGAGGCCTAGATACTAGCTAGATAGGGGGAGGAGTGTGCAGTTGTGAGATCGATGAAAAGAGGGGTGAGAGTTTACACGTGTGTGGGACCGTATGAGAGACATGAGGCAAGGACACATAAAGGAGGAGATTGAAGGTGCGTGTGTATGTTGTAGGCAGACATCGCTAGAAAGGTTTATCGATCGGTGTGTGTCAGAAAGGAGTTGTGGAGACTGTGGGAGAACGACCTAAAAAATGAATGTGCGCGATGGATAGAATGCTGATGGAGGGGGAGGGCGAGGAGGGCGTGTGCATGCACGAGAGAAAGTTAGTGGTAGCTACAAAGGTTAGAGGATTGTGTGGGTGTAAGAGACTAACAAAGATCATAATTTGATATGAAAGTGGATTCATATATTTGAATAGGAGATCATAGTGTTTTAAACATATGCATGCATGAATATAGCGGTGTTACGTGTGTTGTGGTTTTGCACATGTTATACCATAATGTGATGATGCATGGCGTTTGCAACTCAAAGCTAAATGTCGAACAATCTAAACCATACTATACATCAAACAATCTCACATTTTATTTGAATTTGTGATAATGTGTGGCGTTTGCAGCTTACAACTAAATATCGAACAATCTAAACAATACTATATATCGAACATTCTCACATTTTATTTGAATTTGTGGTAATGTGTGGTGTTTGCAACTCACATCTAAATACTTGTAGGCGTAGGGGGCGGGGCACCATACATAATGTGATAAACACATTATACATATGAGACATGGTTTAGTTTGTGAAGATCTAGCTAAAGCTTGAAATGTACTATGATTTGAAATCAACATAAAGTGGATTCAAAAAATTGAGTTCGAGTTCATATAGTACACATAGTTCATATGTAACTCGAGACTAATCATGTGGTGTGCTGTGAAGATAATACACAAACGATGGTTTAACTTGACAATAATGACAATTGTAGATCTTGTTAAAACAGAGAAACAAATTCAAATGCTTTGACTTTACAACAATCATTATTGTAGATCTTATTCAAATAGAGAAACGAATTCAAATTTAGTTCATATTGAAGCGGTAGTATATATGTTTGGAATGCACTAAAACGTTCATTTGAGTACTAGGTTGCATGCATTATACACGTAGCGAAATATTTTAATTGAACATAACATGAATTCAAAGTTTTGAATGACATTTGTAGTGCGAATTGATTTGGTACAACACACATTAGGCTTGTCCGGAAATTTCAACCCGCACCTTGTTAGCCCGAAATATTTAAGATATATCTTTGTCTCATTGTGCTCCGACAACTCCCTCCATCTCAACCCGCGCCTTGCTATTCCAAAATTACAACGCACACGAAAACTCCCACCTCCTGTGAAATCCCGACACGCGAAATGCCTGTGATACCCCTGAACCGAAAGAACCACCTCAAATAGGTGGGGGTACTTTCTTAACTTACCCCACATTACAGACAAGCGCGTCCCTAAGCCATGGTTCCCCCACTCCCATCCCATCCGCCCACCCATTCATACACTGAGGCCGGCAAAACCCGCGAAGCCCCACACCCTCCTCCGTCCACCACCCAGCCAGAGCCTCTTCCCCGACGATGTCATCCATAGCAACACCTCGACGTCCCTCATCCACCGTACCGAATGAGGATCCGTCGTCGATCTGGTCGTCCCACCGGTTCAGCCACCCCATCCTCCACCTCCAAGGAGCTGCCCCGATGTTCCCCTCGTCTTTCGCGCCGCCTCCATTCCCACACTGTCGTCTTCACCTGCACCACCGGAAGAGCATCATCATCACCGTTTCCTCGGATGAAGTTGCGGCCTAATCGGTGCCACCAAAGAGGTTGTACACTAATCGACGCATTTTCTTCTTGATTCGATCTCATGGTGCTGCCGGCGCTCGGTCCCGAGCAGACACGGCGCGGCTCCATCCACGGCGGCGTCGCCGGCCACTTCCTCCACGACGTTGCTCCCTCGGCGGCGACGTCCACATCAGTAGGAGTTGCTGCTGCTTTAGCTCTCGCTCGCGCTGCTGCTCTGCTCTTGCTCTCGGTCCCCTACCTGGTCTGCTGTTGCTGCTGCTCTTGCTCGCACTGCTGCTCTTGCTTGCGATGCTGCTCCGATTTAGCTACACTTCAGTCGACTGAATCAACTTTTGGGGTCAGTCGATTTTCAGGGGGTGGGGGGCTCGCCGGAGTTAAGGAAGAACCAGCCGCAGCGGGGAGGGGGGCTCGCCGGAGAGGTACCCCACTATCTATCTTAGAGTTCAGGGTGGGGCGGTGGTCGCCGGCGGTGGTGGGTCGGTGGCGTGGGGATCACCAGAGAAAAAGCTCGGCACGGGGGGGCCTATAGGGATGGTCGGGGCGGCGGCGGACCGGTGGTGGGGAGTGTTTTTGAGGCGGGCGGGGTGGCACACTGCCGGCCGCGAGCGGCGGGGGGCAGCTGTTTGGCCGGTGGTGGCTGGCGGCTCAGGGGGGTGGAGGTTGAAGATGAACTGGAGGCCCTTGATTTCGTATCCAACGGCTGCAAAATCGACTGACCAGAGATGAAAAAGTCAGTCGACTGACTTGTAGCCTCACCTCTAGTGCGTTCAGTTTCGACAGTAAAATTCAGTTTCGACAACAAAATTCAGTTTCGACAGTTAAGTTCAGTTTAGACAGTTAAGTTCAGAGATGAGCGGCTGATGTATACATCTAGCAGTTTGTGGTTATGTATTTTACGTCATGTATTGGAGATGCTATTAGAATTCCACTCAGGTTAACGTTGCCTCTCTTGTCCTGCTTCAGCCTCGGCGTCGTACAACTCACCGGAGCTGCTCCAACGACGAAACCCTCCATCACAGTGGAGCAGTACCTCGGGCTTCATCTCCAGGCGCCTAAGATCTTCTTCCCCTCCTCCGACAGCCAAGTCAGCCGGAGCATCCTCACCGGCCAACCCAATCACGCTGAGATCGACATGGCTTTGCCAAAGAGGTTGTACACTTCTTGTGGTTTGACTTGATCTCACCATGCTTCTTTGCATCCTGTGATCTTTCAATTCTTGTGAACCAAACTCCCAAATTGGCAGAAATCCTGTGTTTTTAAATTCTCTGTTTTGCACGTGCATTCCTATCCTATTCCTGTCTATTTCCTATCCCTGCATTGTTAGAATCCTCAAATTCAAACAAGCCCTTACACAATTACTTCTGTTACATATATGTGTCAAAGAAAACCTTGTGTGGCTTGTCCTGCTCCTGCGGTGTTGTGTTCCACCCCAGCTTAGCTGCTCCAACGACGGAAGGGTTCACCACAGCAGGGATCCACTCTCCAGACTGTCTTTTGCCGCCTCAGATCTTCTTGCCCGCCGTCGGCAGCCACGACAACTGCATTACCATCATCAACTGAGTAGATGACCTTGAGGACTACACGGGTCTGCAAGAGAGGTCGCACTCTTCCGTGTCTGCTTACGTTAGGCATCGCTTAATATGATGACATGCTACTTTATCGTCGTGTTCACCTATTAGACTCCAACTCAGGTCCAAACTTATGCTGAAACTTGAGTTTTTAAATGGTTGTGGCGTACATATTGGGGCAGCAATCAGTACTATATGTCTACTATCTAGTTAATCTCAGGTGTCTACTATGAGTTTCATGTTGGGTGCAAACAAACATTAAAGGAGCCATTATCTGTATTTTTTAACTAAAGCTATTATCTCCCTGCTATCATTGGTTTTGGGTCTATCCACAGTTTGCTACCTTCACTCTGGATTTCTGCATGCACTCCTTACATAATCTCACTATGTTTTATTCCTATGCATGTCAGTTATTGTACACAATGGAACTGAACATGTAGAGAAAAAGAGACGGGCCTTGTGTGGCAATAAAATTTCATGCAGACGTCGCTCCATTGTGGGCGCAAAGGCAGCCCCCCTCCACCCATTTCAGATTGTAATCAAGAGGAAGATAACTGTTCTGAGGGGGATTCAGAAGCAGAAGACCACTCCTATTTACCCCATGAGGTCTTTGCTCTAACTTGGCATGTTGATGTTGGTAATATCATGCATATGGTGCCTTGCATTGCTTACTGTATACATCAAAGATGTCATCTGCTTAGTTTAGACATGCTTTGTGTCAATGCCATCTGTTTAGTTTCTTTATCGTATATGTGAATCATGCAATGCCATCTTGTTTAGCCAGGCATCATATATGTAAATTTTGTAATGCCACCCTGGTTAGCTAGTCATCTTATATGTGAATTATATCATGACATCATTTTTTTATTACGTGTTAAATTTGTCAACAATTTTAGTACATTCAATTACTCTTCCCATGCATCAGCCATTCGGCACGGTCATGGAAAATCTGGAGTGGAAACAAGGTCTTCAGAGCAGACAATGCTATCTGATGAAACGCATGTCTTGCTGGTACAGATAGCTCCTCAGAGGAGGATTCAGAGACAGATGACCAGTCCTATCCCCCCCCCCCCGAGGTGCATGCTCTAACTTGGCAGGGTTATGTTGCTCATATCGTGCGTATGGTATCTTGCATTGCTATGTCATTTGCTTCGTTTAGACATGATTTGTGTGAATGCCACCTGTTTAGTGTCTAATTACCATATATGTGAATTATGCAATGCCATATTTTTGCAAGATATTATATGTGAATTATGAAATGCTATCTTGTTGCAAGGCATTATATATGTGAATTATGCAATGCCATGCTGTTTAGCCAAGCGTCATATATGTGAATTATATCATGCCATCCTTTTTTGTATTTCTCATAGCTTTTGTCGACAATGTTTGTATATTCAACTGCTCTTCCTGTGCATCAGCCATTTGAATTGGTGATGGAGAAATACAAAGTGAAAACAAGGTCTTCAGAGCAGACAATGCTACCTGGTGAAGCAGATATGTTGCTGGTTACAGATAGCTCTTCAGAGGAGGATTTAGAGGCAGATGACTAGTCCTATAATCCCCCTGAGGTGTATGCTCAAACTTGGCAGGGTTATATTACTCATATCATGCATATGCTGTATTGCAATGCTTAGTTTTTACATCATATACACGATATTGAATGCCATCTCCTTAGTTGATACATCATATACACGATATTGAATGCCATCACCTTAGTTGATACATCATATATGCGATTGCGCTCTGCTCACTTCCTTAGTATATAATGTTGGGTAACGTAGTAATTTCAAAAAAATTCCTATGCACACGCAAGATCATGGTGATGCATAGCAACGAGAGGGGAGAGTGTGATCTACGTACCCTCGTAGACCGACAGCGGAAGCGTTAGCACAACGCGGTTGATGTAGTCATACGTCTTCACAGCCCGACCGATCAAGCACCGAAACTACGGCACCTCCGAGTTTTAGCACACGTTCAGCTCGATGACGATCCCCGGACTCCGATCCAGCAAAGTGTCGAGGAAGAGTTCCGTCAGCACGACAGCGTGGTGACGATCTTGATGTTCTACCGTCGCAGGGCTTCGCCTAAGCACCGCTACAATATTATCGAGGATTATGGTGGAAGGGGGCACCGCACACGACTAAGAATAAGATCACGTGGATCAACTTGTGTCTCTGGGATGCCCCTTGCCTCCGTATATAAAGGATCCAAGGGGGGTGCGGCCGGCCCTAGAAGGAGGCGCGCAGGAGGAGTCCTACTCCTACCGGGAGTAGGACTCCCCTCCCTTTCCTTGTCCAAGTAGGAGAGGGGGAAGGAAGGGAGAGAGGAGAGGGGGGCGCCGCCCCTCCCTCCTTGTCCAATTCGGACTAGGGGGAGAGGGGGCGCGCGGCCTGCCCTGGCAGCCCCTCCTCTTCTCCACTTTAGGCCCATGAGGCCCATTAACCCCCTAGGGGGTTCCGGTAACCCCCCCCCCCCCCGGTGCTCCGGTTTTATCCGAAACTTCCTCGGAACACTTCCGGTGTCCGAATATAGCCGTCCAATATATCAATCTTTATGTCTCGACCATTTCGAGACTCCTCGTTATGTCCGTGATCATATCCGGGCCTCCGAACTGACTTCGGTACATCAAAACTCATAAACTCATAATATAACTGTCATCGAAACCTTAAGCGTGCGGACCCTATGGGTTCGAGAACAATGTAGACATGACCGAGACACGTCTACGGTCAATAACCAATAGCGGAACCTGGATGCTCATATTGGCTCCCACATATTCTACGAAGATCTTTATCGGTCAGACCGCATAACAACATATGTTGTTCCCTTTCTCATCGGTATGTTACTTGCCTGAGATTCGATCGTCGGTATCTCAATACCTAGTTCAATCTCGTTACCGGCAAGTCTCTTTACTCGTTTTGTAATACATCATCTTGCAACTAACTCATTAGTTGTAATGCTTGCAAGGCTTTATGTGATGTGTATTACTGAGAGGGCCCAGAGATACCTCTCCGACATTCAGAGTGACAAATCCTAATCTCGAAATATGCCAACCCAACATGTACCTTTGGAGACACCTGTAGAGCACCTTTATAATCGCCCATTTACGTTGTGACGTTTGGTAGCACACAAACTGTTCCTCCGGCAAATGGGAGTTGCATAATCTCATAGTCATAGGAACATGTATAAGTCATGAAGAAAGCAATAGCAACATACTAAACGACCGGGTGCTATGCTAATGGAATGGGTCATGTCAATCAGATCATTCACCTAATGATGTGATCCCGTTAATCAAATAACAACTCTTTGTCCATGGTTAGGAAACATAACCATCTTTGATTAACGAGCTAGTCAAGTAGAGGCATACTAGTGACACTCTGTTTGTCTATGTATTCACACATGTATTATGTTTCCGGTTAATACAATTCTAGCATGAATAATAAAAATTTATCGTGATGTAAGGAAATAAATAATAACTTTATTATTGCCTCTAGAGCATATTTCCTTCAGCCTCCCACTTGCACTAGAGTCAATAATCTAGATTACACAGTAATGATTCTAACACCCATGGAGCCTTGGTGCTGATCATGTTTTGCTCGTGGAAGAGGCTTAGTCAACGGGTCTGCAACATTCAGATCCGTATGTATCTTGCAAATCTCTATGTCTCCCACCTGGACTAGATCCCGGATGGAATTGAAGCGTCTCTTGATGTGCTTGGTTCTCTTGTGAAATATGGATTCCTTTGCCAAGGCAATTGCACCAGTATTGTCACAAAAGATTTTCATTGTACCCGATGCACTAGGTATGACACCTAGATCGGATATGAACTCCTTCATCCAGACTCCTTCATTTGCTGCTTCTGAAGCAGCTATGTATTCCGCTTCACACGTAGATCCCGCCACGACGCTTTGTTTAGAACTGCACCAACTGACAGCTTCACCGTTTAATGTAAACACATATCCGGTTTGCGGTTTAGAATCGTCCGGATCAGTGTCAAAGCTTGCATCAACGTAACCATTTACGATGAGCTCTTTGTCACCTGCATAAACGAGAAACATATCCTTAGTCCTTTTCAGGTATTTCAGGATGTTCTTGACCGCTGTCCAGTGATCCACTCCTGGATCACTTTGGTACCTCCCTGCTAGACTTATAGCAAGGCACACATCAGGTATGGTACACAGCATTGCATACATGATAGAGCCTATGGCTGAAGCATAGGGAACATCTTTCATTTTCTCTCTATCTTCTGCAGTGGTCGGGCATTGAGTCTTACTCAACTTCACACCTTGTAACACAGGCAAGAACCCTTTCTTTGCTTGATCCATTTTGAATCTCTTCAAAACTTTTTCAAGGTATGTGATTTGTGAAAGTCCAATTAAGCATCTTGATCTATCTCTATAGATCTTAATGCCTAATATGTAAGCAGCTTCACCGAGGTCTTTCATTGAAAAACTCTTATTCAAGTATCCCTTTATGCTATCCAGAAATTCTATATCATTTCCAATCAGTAATATGTCATCCACATATAATATCAGAAATGCTACAGAGCTCCCACTCACTTTCTTGTAAATACAAGCTTCTCCAAAAGTCTGTATAAAACCAAATGCTTTGATCACACTATCAAAGCGTTTATTCCAACTCCGAGAGGCTTGCACCAGCCCATAAATGGATCGCTGGAGCTTGCACACTTTGTTAGCTCCCTTTGGATCGATAAAACCTTCTGGTTGCATCATATACAATTCTTCTTCCAGAAATCCATTCAGGAATGCAGTTTTGACACCCATCTGCCAAATTTCATAATTATAAAATGCAGCAATTGCTAACATGATTCGGACAGACTTAAGCATCGCTACGGGTGAGAAGGTCTCATCGTAGTCAATCCCTTGAACTTGCCGAAAACCTTTTGCGACAAGTCGAGCTTTGTAGACAGTATCATTACCGTCAGCGTTAGTCTTCTTCTTGAAGATCCATTTATTCTCAATTGCTTGCCGATCATTGGGCAAGTCAACCAAAATCCATACTTTTTTATCATACATGGATCCCATCTCAGATTTCATGGCTTCAAGCCATTTTGCGGAATCTTGGCTCACCATCGCTTCTTCATAGTTCATAGGTTCATCATGATCTAGTAGCATGACTTCCAGAACAAGATTACCGTACCACTCTGGTGCAGATCTCACTCTGGTTGATCTACGAGTTTCAGTAGTATCTTGTTCTGAAGTTTTGTGATCATCATCATTAGCTTCCTCACTAACTGGTGTAGGTGTCACAGAAACAAGTTTCTGTGATGTACTACTTTCCAATAAGGGAGTAGGTACAGTTACCTTGTCAAGTTCTACTTTCCTCCCACTCATTTCTTTCGAGAGAAACTCCTTCTCCAGAAAGTTTCCGAATTTAGCAACAAAAGTCTTGCCTTTGGATCTGTGATAGAAGGTGTATCCAATAGTTTCCTTTGGATATCCTATGAAGACACATTTCTCCGATTTGGGTTCGAGCTTATCAGGTTGAAGCTTTTTCACATAAGCATCGCAGCCCCAAACTTTCAGAAATGACAACTTTGGTTTCTTGCCAAACCACAGTTCATAAGGCGTCGTCTCAACGGATTTTGATGGTGCCCTATTTAACGTGAATGCGGCCGTCTCTAGAGCGTATCCCCAAAACGATAGCGGTAAATCAGTAAGAGACGTCATAGATCGCACCATATCTAGTAAAGTACGATTATGACGTCCGGACACACCATTACGCTGTGGTGTTCCGGGTGGCGTGAGTTGCGAAACTATTCCACAATTTTTCAAATGTACACCAAACTCGTAACTCAAATATTCTCCTCCATGATCAGATCGTAGGAATTTTATTTTCTTGTTACGATGATTTTCAACTTCACTCTGAAATTCTTTGAACTTTTCGAACATTTCAGACTTATGTTTCATTAAGTAGATATACCCATATCTGCTTAAGTCATCTGTGAAGGTGAGAAAATAACGATATCCGCCACGAGCCTCAACATTCATCGGACCACATACATCTGTATGTATGATTTCCAATACATCTGTTGCTCTCTCCATAGTACCGGAGAATGGTGTTTTTGTCATCTTACCCATAAGGCACGGTTCGCAAGTACCAAGTGATTCATAATCAAGTGGTTCCAAAAGCCCATCAGTATGGAGTTTCTTCATGCGCTTTATACCGATATGACCTAAACGGCAGTGCCACAAATAAGTTGCACTATCATTATCAACTCTGCATCTTTTGGCTTCAACATTATGAATTTGTGTGTCACTACTATTGAGATTTAATAAGAATATACCACTCTTTAAGGGTGCATGACCATAAAAGATGTTATACTCATGTAAATAGAACAACCATTATTCTCTGATTTAAATGAATAACCGTCTCGCATCAAACAAGATCCAGATATAATGTTCATGCTTAACGCTGGCACCAAATAACAATTATTTAGGTCTAATATTAATCCCGAAGGTAGATGTAGAGGTAACGTGCCGACTACGATCACATCGACTTTGGAACCATTTCCCACGCGCATCGTCACCTCGTCCTTAGCCAATCTTCGCTTAATCCGTAGTCCCTGTTTCGAGTTGCAAATATTAGCAACAGAACCAGTATCAAATACCCAGGTGCTACTACAACCATTAGTAAGGTACACATCAATAACATGTATATCACATATACCTTTTTTCACCTTGCCATCCTTCTTATCCGCCAAATACTTGGGGCAGTTCCGCTTCTAGTGACCAGTCTGCTTGCAGTAGAAGCACTCAGTTTCAGGCTTAGGTCCAGGTTTGGGTTTCTTCTCTTGAGTAGCAACTTTGCTTGCTGTTCTTTTTGAAGTTCCCCTTCTTCTTCCCTTTGCCCTTTTTCTTGAAACTAGTGGTCTTGTTGACCATCAACACTTGATGCTCCTTCTTCATTTCTACCTCCGCAGCTTTCAGCATTGCGAAGAGCTCGGGAATAGTCTTATTCATCCCTTGCATATTATAGTTCATCATGAAGCTCTTGTAGCTTGGTGGCAGTGATTGGAGAATTCTGTCAATGACGCAATAATCTGGAATATTAACTCCCAATTGAATCAAGTGATTATTATACCCAGACATTTTGAGTATATGCTCACTGACAGAACTGTTCTCCTCCATCTTGCAGCTATAGAACTTATTGGAGACTTCATATCTCTCAATCCGGGCATTTGCTTGAAATATTAACTTCAACTCCTGGAACATCTCATATGCTCCATGACGTTCAAAACATCGTTGAAGTCCCGATTCTAAGCCGTAAAGCATGGCACACTGAACTATCGAGTAGTCATCAGCTTTGCTCTACCAGACGTTCATAACATCTGGTGTTGCTCCAGCAGCAGGCCTGGCACCCAGCGGTGCTTCCAGGACGTAATTCTTCTGTGCAACAATGAGGATAATCCTCAAGGTACGGACCAAGTCCGTGTAATTGCTACCATCATCTTTCAACTTTGCTTTCCCAAGGAACGCATTAAAATTCAACGGAACAACAGCACGAGCCATCTATCTACAATCAAGCATAAACAAGCAAGATACTATCAGGTACTAAGTTTCATGATAAATTTAAGTTCAATTAATTTACTTAAAGAACTCCCACTTAGATAGACATCCCTCTAATCCTCTAAGTGATTACGTGATCCAAATCAACTAAACCATGTCCGATCATCACGTGAGATGGAGTAGTTTCATTGGTGAACATCACTATGTTGATCATATCTACTATATGATTCACGCTCGACCTTTCGGTCTCCGTGTTCCGAGGCCATATCTGTATATGCTTGGCTTGTCAAGTATAACCTGAGTATTCCGCGTGTGCAACTGTTTTGCACCCGTTGTATTTGAACGTAGAGCCTATCACACCCGATCATCACGTGGTGTCTCAGCACGAAGAACTTTCGCAACGGTGCATACTCAGGGAGAACACTTCTTGATAATTAGTGAGAGATCATCTTATAATGCTACCGTCAATCAAAGAAAGATAAGATGCATAAAAGATAAACATCACATGCAATCAATATAAGTGATATGATATGGCCATCATCATCTTGTGCTTGTGATCTCCATCTTCGAAGCACCGTCGTGATCACCATCGTCACCGGCGCGACACCTTGATCTCCATCGTAGCATCGTTGTCGTCTCGCCAATCTTATGATTCCACGACTATCGCTACCGCTTAGTGATAAAGTAAAGCATTACAGCGCTATTGCATTGCATACAATAAAGCGACAACCATATGGCTTCTGCCAGTTGCCGATAACTCGGTTACAAAACATGATCATCTCATACAATAAAATTTAGCATCATGTCTTGACCATATCACATCACAACATGCCCTGCAAAAACAAGTTAGACGTCCTCTACTTTGTTGTTGCAAGTTTTACGTGGCTGCTACGGGCTCAAGCAAGAACCAATCTTACCTACGCATCAAAACCACAAAGATAGTTTGTCAAGTTGGTGCTGTTTTAACCTTCGCAAGGACCGGGCGTAGCCACACTCGGTTCAACTAAAGTTGGAGAAACTGTCACCCGCAAGCCACCTCTGTGCAAAGCACGTCGGGAGAACCAGTCTCGCGTAAGCGTACACGTAATGTCGGTCCGGGCCGCTTCGTCCAACAATACCGCCGAACCAAAGTATGACATGCTGGTAAGCAGTATGACTTATATCGCCCACAACTCACTTGTGTTCTACTCGTGCATATAACATCAACATATAAAACCTAGGCACACGCAAGATCATGGTGATGCATAGCAATGAGAGGGGAGAGTGTGATCTACGTACCCTTGTAGACCGACAGCGGAAGCGTTAGCACAACGCGGTTGATGTAGTCGTACGTCTTCACGGCCCGGCCGATCAAGCACCGAAACTACGGCACCTCCAAGTTTTAGCACACGTTCAGCTCGATGACGATCCCCGGACTCTGATCTAGCAAAGTGTCGGGCAAGAGTTCCGTCAGCACGACGGCGTGGTGACGATCTTGATGTTCTATCGTCGCAGGGCTTCGCCTAAGCACCGCTACAATATTATCGAGGATTATGGTGGAAGGGGGCACCGCACACGGCTAAGAATAAGATCACGTGGATCAACTTGTGTCTCTGGGGTGCCCCTTGCCTCCGTATATAAAGGATCCAAGGGGGGTGCGGCCAGCCCTAGAAGGAGGCGCGCAGGAGGAGTCCTACTACTACCGGGAGTAGGACTCCCCTCCCTTTCCTTGTCCAAGTAGGAGAGGGGGAAGGAAGGGAGAGAGGAGAGGGGGGCGCCGCCCCTTCCTCCTTGTCCAATTCGGACTAGGGGGAGAGGGGGCGCGCGGCCTGCCCTAGCAGCCCCTCCTCTTCTCCACTTTAGGCCCATGAGGCCCATTAACCCCCTAGGGGGTTCCGGTAACCCCCCTGGTGCTCCGGTTTTATCCGAAACTTCCTCGGAACACTTCCGGTGTCCGAATATAGCCGTCCAATATATCAATCTTCATGTCTCGACCATTTCGAGACTCCTCGTTATGTCCGTGATCATATCCGGGACTCTGAACTGACTTCGGTACATCAAAACTCATAAACTCATAATATAACTATCATCGAAACCTTAAGCGTGCGGACCCTACGGGTTCGAGAACAATGTAGACATGACCGAGACACGTCTCCGGTCAATAACCAATAGCGGAACCTGGATGCTCATATTGGCTCCCACATATTCTACGAAGATCTTTATCGGTCAGACCGCATAACAACATACGTTGTTCCCTTTGTCATCGGTATGTTACTTGCCTGAGATTCAATCGTCGGTATCTCAATACCTAGTTCAATCTCGTTACCGGCAAGTCTCTTTACTCGTTTCGTAATACATCATCTTGCAACTAACTCATTAGTTGTAATGCCTGCAAGGCTTTATGTGATGTGTATTACCGAGAGGGCCCAGAAATACCTCTCCGACATTCAGAGTGACAAATCCTAATCTCGAAATACGCCAACCCAACATGTACCTTTGGAGACACCTGTAGAGCACCTTTATAATCACCCATTTACGTTGTGACGTTTGGTAGCACACAAAGTGTTCCTCTGGCAAACGGGAGTTGCATAATCTCATAGTCATAGGAACATGTATAAGTCATGAAGAAAGCAATAGGAACATACTAAACGATCGGGTGCTAAGATAATGGAATGGGTCATGTCAATCAGATCATTCACCTAATGATGTGATCCCGTTAATCAAATAACAACTCTTTGTCCATGGTTAGGAAACATAACCATCTTTGATTAACGAGCTAGTCAAGTAGAGGCATACTAGTGACACTCTGTTTGTCTATGTATTCACACATGTATTATGTTTCCGGTTAATACAATTCTAGCATGAATAATAAATATTTATCATGATGTAAGGAAATAAATAATAACTTTATTATTGCCTCTAGAGCATATTTCCTTCATATAAATCATATATTTGAATTATATCATGCCATGATGTTTACATAGACAACATGTATCTGAATTATCGCATGCCAACCCATTTTCTAAAGACATAATATAGTTATATCATCTCATCCTGTTCACATAGTCATCATATTTTGAATTATGTCATTCTATCCGTGAATTATATCATGCCATCATGTTTCCATCGACGGCATGTTTGTGATTTATGGCATGCCAACCACTTTAATAGACACGTCGTACAGTTATATCATGTCATCCTATTTACATAGTCATCATATTTTGAAGTATGTCATTCTATCATGTTTAGTTAGCCATCATACATGCGAAATTGTGTCATGCTATCCTGTTTAATTAGCCATCATATATTTGAAATTATGTCCTGCTATTCTGTTTGGTTAGACAACATAAATGTGAATTATTTCATGCCCTGTTTTCTTCCCTACTATCCATTGCACCTGTCTATCTTACAATGTCTGTACATTCAATTACTTTTCTTGTTTATCAGCCATTTCAATTGGCGGGGGTGATGGCAGTATCTGTGGGAGTAAAAACAAGGTCTTCAGAAAAGATCGTGCTACCTGTCGATGGAGATAGAACCACGGTTATACTTGCCCAAGAACCAGCCCCACCACACATAACCCAGACTCACGCAGATTGTACCCCTACCCAGTTGGACAGAGAACCAGCTACACCCCTTCTAACCCCAACCCCAGCAGATAGTAACCCAGTTCCCGTTGACATAGCACCGTCTCCACCACAGAGCACCCAAACACGAGCAGTTAGTAAGGCAACTGCAGTGCCCAAATCACGAGGATCACCAGTCCGAACCCCAAGTCAACGCTTAAAGCAGAAGAAGAATTGTTCTCAGGTCAGGTTCCGTAGCTATGGTTCATACTACTTTGCTCTTGCATCATTGTATTTACTGATACCAACTAATTTCAAATTTGAAGGATGCAATTGAAACTCCAATGGTGCAACAGGTATGTTTTAAACCTGTTTCTTTAACGTGTTTGCTGTTGTAACTTTCTCTATGTTGATTTCAGTTTCAATTGAATAAACAGTTATGTTCTCATGCCATGCACATTACAAGTGTTGTTATTGCTGTGTAGTTTCCCACACTTATATTCTGTCTATGCTGCTGTCTTAAATAGATATGATTCGAACTATATCTATCTTGATTTGGCAAATAAACTAGAATGATATAGACCATACAGTGACCATACTACATAGAAATATATTTGTTTCATGTTGTTATCCTGTCCACCTTACTACTGAATTGGTTTACCAAAATGAGTTTCATATACTACACTGTAAACTTGTGATGTGTTTGTTTGTTTCTCCTTTAGAACGCGGATAAAATATTGGAGAAGAGTACCCCGTTATGCAATGGTAAAGGAAGTAATGCAGATCAGGTTCAAGATACTGAGACATCCCTGTTGTTCTCCAAGAAAGCTGATAAAAACTATATTGAAGACACTTAGACAACCCCAAAGTCCTGTCTTGATGTAGTGTTCGAGTTACTGGCTACTACTGCTGGCACCAGCTCTTCGAACTCGTTGCCTGAATCAGTTCGGCTTCTTGAGTCTCAACTTCAAGTTGAAAGACATCGATCAGATGTTATGCGACAGGAAGCCAAAGGACTGAGGAAGTCCCTGTAGAATTCAGATGCATACTTTCTGGTGCAACAGCAAGTGCTGGAGGATTAAAGCGCCAAACAAGAGAAAGTTAATAAGCTTGCTAAGCATCTTGCCAGCATTATGGGTACCCAGGATATTGTTTCTTGAGCTCTTCTAAAGTGGTTCCAGTTCTGGACTTGTTTTTCTGCGGCATTTATATGCTGCTTTGTTCCCTATATTTGCACTTGTGGCAAACTTTGATGCCCAGTGGATGTAATATGTGTAATAGCCATGATAGCCTAGCGTATGTTGCTTGCTTATTTATTTTTGTTGTCTTGTTTATTTGTTTTCTTGTAGTCAGTGCAGTTAACATGGGCTACATATTTACTGTAGTTAACATGGGCCTCCTACGGGCCATAGTAATAATGGGCCTTCTAAGGGCCGTAGAAACAATGGGCCTTCTACGGGCCGTATGATCGGTTGGCCAAACATGGGCCAATAACAGACCACATTATGGTCGTAAATGGGCTAGAGTTGAAATCGTCCGTTCATGGGCCGATCATAATGGGCCGTCGTTAATAGGCCGTATTTGATGATGCTATGAAAACGGCCCAACATATTAACGGGCCACAAACGGGCCGACTGTAACCACGGGCTGTATTTGGACCACAAGCAAAAAATGGCAGTAACGGGCCGAAAGTAAACAAATGCTGGAAATGAGCCCAAGAATAAATGGGCCCTGAGAAGGCCGAAAGATAACATGGGCTGGAAACGGCCCAACGGAATAATGGGCCGTTAATGGGTATAAAGTGATACACTGTTCATTACGGGCCAGTTTTACCACGGGCCATTAATGGGCCGATGGTTACTAAGGGCCTCATATGGGCCAAAAGACGTCATGGGCCATACATGGGCCGAAAGTTAAAATGGGCTATAATATTATTGGACGGTCCAGATGATGCTACTGGGCCTAATTCGGATAGGCCGTAAAAGGGCCCTAGGTTAGCGGGCTGTAAATGGGCTAGATGCGAACACGCCGTTAACAGGCTTGCTGTGGGCCGGACCGCCACCTTTTAACCAAGTCAAACGGGCCGGCCTTCTCACAGGAATGGGCCTTTGTTGGTCCATGCCACGTGTCGACGTATCATAGGCGCTTTGGGTCCAATGAGTGGATGACATCTATCCCAATGGTGAGCCGACACGAGTTTCCTCCAGCCAATGATGATTTTACACGTGGAAAATCCCCATTGGTCGGGGCTGTTAATGGGTTATCGGATCCAAAACCGGTCCCGATAGCTTAACGGCGTTCCATTACGGTGGATGCCACGTGTCAGTCACCCTTGACGAAAGCACTTCTGTGACGCGCGATTTATCGTCATGGAAGTGGACACTTCCGTGATGATAATTTTGGTAATGTCATGGAACACTTCTATGACAGCACATGTATAACTATCTTGATTCTGTAATAAATTTGTCATGGATGTACGTGCATGACAGAAAACGTGACCTACTGTGACAAACACGTATCATCACGAAAGTGTATTTTTCGTAGTGATGCAATTTTCAAAAAAATTCCTATGATCAGGCAAGATCTATCTAGGAGATGCATAGCAATGAGACGGGGGAGTGTCTCCACGTACCCTCGTAGACCGAAAGCGAAAGTGTTTAGTAACGCGGTTGATGTAGTCGAACGTCTTCACGATCCAACCGATCCAAGTACCGAATGTACGGCACCTCCGTGTTCAGCACACATTCAGAAGATGACGTCCCTCGAGCTCTTGATCCAGTAGAGGGTTGAGGGAGAGTTTCGTTAGCATGACGGTGTGATGACGGTGTTGACGATGTGATCCGCACAGGGCTTCGCCTAAGCACTACAACAATATGACCGAGGTGGTAACCTGTGGAGGGGGGCACGGCACACGGCTAAGACAATTGATATTGTGCCTTTGGGGTGCCCTCTGCCCACGTATATAAAGGAGGGGGAGGAGGAGGCCGGCCAAGGGGGGAGTCCTACTAGGACTCCAAACCTAGTAGGATTCGGCCCCCCTTTCCTTCCAACGGAGAGGGGGAAGGGGAAAGTAGGGAGAGAGAGAGAGAGAGAGAGAAGGAAAGAGGGCGGTCGCGCCCCCTTCCCTTGTACAATTCAGATTGGGGCAAGGGGGAGCGCCCCACCTCCTATGGCCTGCCTCCTCTCCTCCACTATGGCCCATTAGGCCCAATAACTTTCCTGGGGGGGGGGTCCGGTAACCTCCTGGTACTCCAAAAAAAATCCCCGATCTTCTTCGGAACCATTCCGGTGTCCATATATTACCTCCTTGTCATGTCCGTGATCTCATCCGGGACTCCGAACAAACTTTGGTCATCAAAAACACATAAATCATAATGCAAATCGTCATCGAATGTTAAGCATGCGGACCCTACGGTTTCGAGAACTATGTAGACATGACCGAGACACATTTCCGGTCAATAACCAATAGCAGAACCTGGATGCTCATATTGGCTCCTACATATTCCATGAAGATCTTTATGGGTCAAACCGCTTAACAACATACATGATTCCCTTTGTCATTGGTATGTTACTTGCCCAAGATTCGATCGTCAGTATCATCATACCTAGTTCAATCTCGTTACCGGAAAGTCTCTTTACTCATTCCGTAATGCATCATCCCGCAACTAACTCATTAGTCACATTGCTTTAAAGGATTATAGTGATGTGCATTACCGAGAGGGCCGAGAGATACCTCTCCGATACACCGAGTAACAAATCCTAATCTTGATCTATGCCAACTCAACAAACATGTTCGGAGACACCTGTAGAGCATCTTTATAATCACCCAGTTACGTTGTGAAATTTGATAGCACACAAGGTGTTCCTCCGGTATTCGGGAGTTGCATAATCTCATAGTTAGAGCAATATGTATAAGTCATGAAGAAAGCAATAGCAATAAAACTGGACGATCATAATGCTAAGCTAATGGATGGGTCTTGTCCATCACATCATTCTCTAATGATGTGGTCCCGTTCATCAAATGACAACACATGTCTATGGTCAGGAAACTTTACCATCTTCTATTAACGAGCTAGTCAAGTAGAGGCATACTAGGGACACTCTGTTTGTCTATGTATTCACACATGTACTAAGTTTACGGTTAATAAAATTCTAGCATGAATAATAAACATTTATCATGATATAAGCAAATATAAATAACAACTTTATTATTGCCTCTAGGGCATATTTCCTTCAGTCTCCCACTTGCACTAGAGTCAATAATCTAGATTACATAGTAATGTTTCTAGCACCCATGGAGTCTTTGTGCTGATCATATTTTGCTCGTGAGAGAGGCTTAGTCAATGGGTCTGCAACATTCAGATCTGTATGTATCTTGCAAATCTCTATGTCTCCCTCCTTGACTTGATCGCGGATGGAATTGAAGCATCTCTTGATGTGTTTGGTTCTCTTGTGAAATCTGGATTCCTTCGCCAAGGCAATTGCTCCATTATTGTCACAAAAGATTTTCATTGGATCGGATGCACTAGGTATTACACCTAGATCTGATATGAACTCCTTCATCCAGACTCCTTCATTTGCTGCTTCTGAAGTAGCTATGTACTCCGCTTCACACGTAGATCCCGCCATGACGCTCTGCTTGGAACTGCACCAACTTACAGCTCCACCATTCAATATAAATATGTATCCGATTTATGACTTAGAGTCATCCGGATCAGTGTCAAAGCTTGCATCAACGTAACCATTTACTTCAAGCTCTTTGTCACCTCCATAAACGAGAAACATATCCTTAATCCGTTTCAGGTATTTCAGGATGTTCTTGATTGTTGTCCAGTGATCCACTCTTGGATTACTTTGGTACCTCACTGCTAAACTTATAGCAAGGTACACATCAGGTATGGTACACAACATTGCATACATGATAGAACCTATGGCTGAGGCATAGGGAATGACCTTCATTTTCTCTCTATCTTCTGCAGTGGTCGGGCATAGAGTCTGACTCAACTTCACACCTTGTAACACAGGCAAGAACTCTTTCTTTGACTGATCCATTTTGAACTTCTTCAAAAAATTATCAAGGTATGTGCTTTGTGAAAGTCCAATTAAGCGTCTTGATCTATCTCTATAGATCTTGATGCCCAATATATAAGCAGCTTCACCGAGGTCTTTCATTGAAAAATTCTTATTAAAGTATCCTTTTATGCTATCTAGAAATTTGTTGACACACGAACACGTCACGTGTACCCTCGACGCCGGGGGTGATGCACCGCAGCTCACGTCGAAGGAGACCCGACCGACAGTGCGATACGCAAGACAGTCGACAGGCGCTTTTGCAGACCCGAAAACCCCACACCCCCGGAGGGACCCCGTCAGGGAGTGCAGCGGCTATGGGCTGCCCTAGGTCGATTCGCTCGCCCCTAGAGCCTCGGGATTCGCAGCTCTCAAACACGAAGAACAGCGAAGAACGAGATAGAAAAACGGTGGAGAGATAAAACATAGATGAAAAAGTAGTATATTGATTTGTTCGATTGTGTGTTGTTCAATTGGCCGTCACCCCCAATATAAGAGGCGGCTGGACTTCCCGTACAAGTAAAGGATTCATCTAGGCTTTCCGTACAAGAAAAATTACATCAATTCACGACGTAGAGTCCTAATTCTATTCCAACTCGGATTCAGTCTGAATCTGGCCCAAACTCTGTCTTCCTTCTTGCCCGGGTCGCTGGGCTTGCATATGATCTCCGATCGAGATGGCCCAAATATCAAACTTGTGTGCCTCGATGATACGAACAACTCTCATGTTGATCACTTTTTCAAATAAGGCCATCTTGAATACTTTTCGAGGTCATCTTTATCTTCCAGTCGGACTCGGTCTTGCAGTAGACTGGATTATCCGAGTCTCGTAGTGAATTTGTAGGCTATATATTATCTCTGATGATGATGACTCCAAAATCAAAGTTTACCGTCTTGATGATACGCACAACTTCTGTATTGAACACTTCTTCATCCAAGGTCATTTTGATAAACTTTCGAGCATATGTTCAATTTCACTCGGACTTGAGCTCATCCACTCGGATATTAGATACTTTCACTCGGATCGCCCGATTGGACTTTTTCACTCGGAAGACAATCTTTCACTCGGATGACTATATTTCCACTCGGATGACTATATTTCCACTCGGATGACTATATTTACACTCGGAAGGCACTATCTTATTCAATCGACAAGTTTTCTTCCCGATGGTAATCTTTTCACTCGGAATATTTTCACCTGGACGACAATTTCACTCGGATGATCAACTTTTCACTCGGATTTCTGACTGAAAACATAGCCCGATCTTGATTTGTCTCTCCAGTCCTCATACGACCTCGGATTGAGACAAATTATATATGAAAATCAATTGGCTCGACGAGATGAAACTTTTCCGTGTTGAAGGTTTTTAGATTCAAGGCTGTCTTGATGGCCGAATTACTCGCGCAACCCATCAGACAAGTGTTTGGCACCTCGCGCCATATTTCCGTTGAGGTTCGGTCTGCAGTGTATTGCCTCTAACTTTTGCATATGAACTCGGATTGAGATGATTTATATATCAAAATCGATTGCCTCGACGAGACAAAGAAAATTCCGTAAGAATGCTCCTTCATCCAAGGTCATCTTGAAGACGTGAGGCCAAAAACCACTCGGAACATTGAATTATGCCACTCGGAGTATAGTTTCGGTCCGTAAGATAAAGCCGAATGAATATAACCGAAACATCAAAGTGGTTCCACTCGGCGACGTGAATCTTTTCATGCTGAAAACCCGTTCACTCGAGACCATCTTCATTGCAATCTGTATCTTGCCAAAATCAGGTGTCAACAAAATTCTATATTATTTCCAGTCAACAATATGTCATCCACATATAATATTAGAAATGCTACAGAGCTCCCACTCACTCTCTTGTAAATACAGGCTTCTCCAAAAGTCTGTATAAAACCATATGCTTTGATCACACTATCAAAGCGTGTATTCCAACTCCGAGAGGCTTGCACCAGTTCATAAATGGATCGATGGAGCTTGCACACTTTGTTAGCACCTTTTGGATCGACAAAACCTTTTGGTTGCATCATATACAACTCTTCTTTAAGACATCCATTAAGGAATGCAGTTTTGACATCCATTTACCAAATTTCATAATCATAAAATGCGGAAATTGCTAACATGATTCGGACAAACTTAAGCATCGCTACGGGTGAGAAGGTCTCATCGTAGTCAACTCCTTGAACTTGTCGAAAACCTTTTCCAACAAGTCGAGCTTTGTAGACAATAACATTACCATCAGTGTCAGTCTTCTTCTTGAAGATCCATTTATTCTGTATTGCTTGCCGAACATCAGGCAAGTCAACCAAACTCCACACTTTGTTCTCATACATGGATCCCATCTCAGATTTCATGGCCTCAAGCCATTTCGAGGAATCTGGGCTCATCGTCTCTTCCTCATAGTTCGTAGGTTTCTCAAGGTCTAGTAACATGACCTCCAGAATAGGATTACCATACCACTATGGTGCGGATCATACTCTGGTTGACCTACAAGGTTCGGTAGTAACTTCATCTGAAGTTTCATGATCATCATTATTAGCTTCCTCACTAATTGGTGTAGGAATCAATGGAACTGATTTCTGTGATGAACTACTTTCCAATTCGGGAGAAGGTACAATTACCTCATCAAGTTCTACTTTCCTCCCACTCACTTCTTTCGAGAGAAACTCCTTCTCTTAAAAGGATGCATTCTTAGCAATGAATAGCATGCCTTCGGATATGTGATAGAAGGTGTACCCGACAGTCTCCTTTGGGTATCCTATGAAGACACATTTCTCCGATTTGGGTTCGAGCTTATTAGGTTGAAGCTTTTTCACATAAGCATCGTAGCCCCAAACTTTAAGAAACGATAGCTTAGGTTTCTTGCCAAACGACTGTTCATATGGTGTCGTCTCAACGAATTTAGATGGTGCCCTATTTAACGTGAATGCAGCTGTCTCTAAAGCATAACCCCAAAACGATAGCGGTAAATCGGTAAGAGACATCATAGATCACACCATATCTAATAAAGTATGGTTATGACGTTCGGACACACCATTACGCTATGGTGTTCCAGGTGGCGTGAGTTGCTAAACTATTCCACATTTTTTTAAATGAAGACCAAACTCATAACTCAAATAGTCACCTCCACGATCAGATCATAGAAACTTTATTTTCTTGTTACAATGATTTTCCACTTCACTTTGAAATTCTATGAACCTTTCAAAAGTTTTAGACTTCTGTTTCATTAAGTAGATATACCCATATCTGCTTAAATCATCTGTGAAGGTCAGAAAATAACGATACCCACCGCAAACCTCAACACTCATCGGACCGCATACATCAGTATGTATTATTTCCAATAAGTCAGTTGCTCGCTCCATTGTTCCGGAGAATGGAGTCTAAGTCATCTTGCCCATGAGGCATGGTTCGCAAGCATCAAGTAATTCATAATCAAGTGATTCCAAAAGCCCATCAACATGGAGTTTCTTCATGCGCTTTACACCAATATGACCTAAACGGTAGTGCCACAAATAAGTTGCACAATCATTATTAACCTTGCATCTTTTGGCTTCAATCTTATGAATATGTGTATCACTACAATCGAGATTCAACAAAAATAGACCACTCAACAAGGGTGCATGACCATAAAAGATATTACTCATATAAGTAGAATAACCATTATTCTCTGATTTAAATGAATAACCGTCACGCATCAAACAAGATCCAGATATAATGTTCATGCTCAACGCTGGCACCAAATAACAATTATTTAGGTCTAAAACTAATCCTGACGGTAGATGTAGAGGTAGCGTGCCGACGGCGATCACATCGACTTTGAACCATTTCCCATGCGCATCGTCACCTCGTCCTTAGCCAATCTTCGTTTAATCCGTAGCCCATGTTTTGAGTTACAAATATGAGCAACAGAACCAGTATAAAATACCCAGGCGTTACTATGAGCATTAGTAAGGTACACATCCATAACATGTATATCAAATATACCTTTCACTTTGCCATCCTTCTTATCCGCCAAATACTTGGGGCAGTTCTGCTTCCAGTGACTAGTCCCTTTGTAGTAGAAGCACTCAGTCTCAGGCTTAGGTCCATACTTGGGCTTCTTCCCTTCAGCAGCAACTGGCTCAATGTTCTTCTTGAAGTTCCCCTTCTTCCCTTTTGCCCTTTTCCTTGAAACTAGTGGTCTTGTTCACCATCGACACTTGATGCTCCTTCTTGATCTCTACCTCTACAGCCTTTAGCATCGCGAAGAGCTCGGGAATTGTCTTTTCCATCCCTTGCATATTATAGTTCATCACGAAGCCTTTATAGCTTGGTGGCAGTGATTGAAGAACTCTGTCAGTGACACTATCATCAGGAAGATTAACTCCCAGCTTAGTCAAGTGGTTATGGCACCCAGACATTCTGAGTATGTGTTCACTCACAGAACTATTCTCCTCCATTTTGCAGCTATGTAGAACTTGTTGGAGACTTCATATCTTTCAACTCGGGCGTTTTCTTGAAATATTAACTTCAACTCCTCGAACAACTCATATGCTCCATGATGTTCAAAACGTCTTTGAAGTCCCAATTCTAAGCCGTAAAGCATGGCACATTGAACTATCGAGTAGTCATTAGCTTTGCTCTGCCTGACGTTCATAACGTCCGGAGTTGCTCCTGCAGCGGGTCTTGCGCCTAGCGGTGCTTCCAGGACGTAATTCTTCTGTGCAGCAATGAGGATAATCCTCAAGTTACGGACCCAGTCCATGTAGTTGCTACCATCATCTTTCAACTTAGCTTTCTCTAGGAATGCATTAAAATTCAAGGGAATGGTAGCACGGGCCATTGATCTATAACAACATAGATATGCAAAAACTATTAGGTACTAAGTTCATTAAAGTTCAATAATCATATTACTAAAGAACTCCCACTTAGATAGACATCCCTCTAGTCATCTAAATGATCACGTGATCCATATCAACTAAACCATGTCCGATCATCACGTGAGATGGAGTAGTTTTCAATGGTGAACATCACTATGTTGATCATATCTACTATATGATTCACGTTCAACCTTTCGGTCTCAGTGTTCCGAGACCATTTCTGCATATGCTAGGCTCGTCAAGTTTAACCCGAGTATTCTGCATGTGCAAAACTTTCTTGCACCCGTTGTATGTGAACGTAGAGCTTATCACACCCGATCATCACGTGGTGTCTCGGCACGACGAACTGTACCAACGGTGCATACTCAGGGAGAACACTTATACCTTGAAATTTAGTGAGGGATCATCTTATAATGCTACCGCCGTACTACGCAAAATAAGATACATAAAGGATAAACATCACATGCAATCAAAATATGTGACATGATATGGCCATCATCATCTGGTGCCTTTGATCTCCATCTCCAAAGCAACGTCATGATCTACATCATCACCGGCTTGACACCTTGATCTCCATCGTAGCATCGTTGTTGTCTCGCCAACTATTGCTTCTACGACTATCGCTACCGCTTAGTGATAAAGTAAAGCAATTACATGGCAATTGCATTTCATATAATAATGCGACAACCATAAGGCTCCTGCCAGTTGCCGATAACTTTACAAAACATGATCATCTCATACAACAATTTATATCTCATCATGTCTTGAGCATATCACATCACAACATGCCTTGCAAAAACAAGTTAGACGTCCTCTACTTTGTTGTTGCAAGTTTTGCGTGGCCGCTACGGGCTTCTAGCAAGAACCGTTCTTACCTACGCATCAAAACCACAACGATTTTTCATCAAGTGTGCTTTTTTAACCTTCAACAAGGAACAGCCGTAGTCAAACTCGATTCAACTAAATTTGGAGAAACAGACACCCGCCAGCCACCTATGTGTGAAGCACGTCGATAGAACCAGTCTCATGAGCATGGTCATGTAATGTCGGTCCGAGCTGCTTCATCCAACAATACCGCTGAATCAAAGTATGATGTTGGTGAGGGAGTCCTGGACTAAGGGGTCCTCGGGTGTCCGGCCTATTATCCATGGGCCGGACTGATGGGTTATGAAGATATGAAGGCCGAAGACTGTACCTGTGTACGGATTGGACTCTCCTTGGCGTGGAAGGCAAGTTTGGCGACCGACTATGAAGATTCCTTCTTATGTAACCGACTCTATGTAAACCCTAGATCCCCCCAGTGTCTATATAAACCGGAGGGGTTAGTCCGGAAAGGATATATTCATTACCATAGTCATACAGGCTAGGCTTCTAGGGTTTAGCCATTATGATCTCGTGGTAGATCAACTCTTGTAACACCCATATTCATCAATATCAATCAAGTAGGATGTAGGGTATTACCTCCATAGAGAGGGCCCGAACCTGGGTAAACATCGTGTCCCCTGTCTCCTGTTACCATATATCCTAGACGCACAGTTCGGGACCCCCTACCCGAGATCCGCCGGTTTTGACACCGACATTGGTGCTTTCATTAAGAGTTCCACTGTGCCGTCGACGAAAGGCTCGATGGCTCGCCTTGTCCTTAAAGACAACATCACCTCCGGGGGAGCTCTGGCCCCGGGCCAAACCCTCCGGTTGGGCATCTTTACTATGATCGCCCGTTTGGCTGTTGAGCCGACGATGACCTCTCGGGCCATCAAAAACCCCCTTCGCATCAACTCCGAGCACTCCAAGAAGATGGATCCGACAGAGCTTTCGTCTTTGAACGAACTCCTACATCGCATCGCCTCTTTGGGAATAGCCACAGACTATGATCGAATCGGGCCTAAAACCGATCAAGTAGAAATTAAGACCCTACCGGTCACCCACCAGATTGCGGTAGTCGTGGAGCAGGACGGTGAGTCTTCGCCTATACCGAAGACAGACTACGATCGGACCGCCGATCAGGAAGAGCCGGATACCCACCCGCGATAAGATGTGACCAGCCCTCCGAACATAGCATCGAACGGCGGTCCTAAACAATCAAAAGATATTCCGGAACCCGGGCTGTTAAGCCTGGAAGGTCGTCAGACTCCGGATAATCGGTCAGGTCGGGGTTCGGATTTAATTCCACCCACCCACCCGGATATAGACTCTCTCATGAGCATAAAACAGCAGTCTCAGGAAACGGTCCACCACTTCTGGGCCAGATTCCTCCTTGTCAAGGATAAGATAAAAGATTGTCGCGACGAGGACGCAATATCAGCGTTCTGCAAAAATTGCGCAGACGAAGGAATCCTCAACGCCATCAATCGCCGCCGCATAATGAAATTTGCTGACTTAGCAACCATCGCACAAAAGTACAGCGCGATGGAGAGCACCTAGAAAACTCAGGCAGCTTTCTAGGAACCGTTAGTCCCAACTCAACTCCCCATACAGGCGAAAAGGGCGCACCCTCGCGGCACCCCCAGTCCAACAGTCAAGAAACACAAAACCGCTATGCGGCACGACATCGTTCTGGTGGGATGGCTCGATGGCCCATGCAAAATACATACAACGCCAGATACCATGGCAACCCACAGCCTTAGAGCATGTTGGATACTACGACAGGTAGCCAAGAGCAGCGAGGACGTCCTTATCAAGGACGACCCAGAACGACATTCCCTAGAGGACGATAACTCAAGAGTATTGACGGTCTTTGAGACATTCGCGTCAAACAACAAGCGCAAAAGGGCGCTTCGCGAGCTCGCGGAAGTCTGCCAAATTGCTGCGATAAACCCCTGGAACGACACGACTATGACATTCAATGCCGGCGACGAACCAAAGTATAGAACAATACGAGTGCTAGCCGCGTTAGTCCTCAGTCCCATCGTGGACGGGTTTCGACTTACCAAGGTCCTCATGGACGGCGGCAGCGGACTAAACCTCATTTACGAGGACACACCCCATAAAATGGAAATAGACAGGAGCCGCATCATGCAAAGTAACACAACCTTCCGAGGAATTATCCCCAGTCGGGAGGCACGATGCGCGGGCAAAATCACACTTGACATAGTATTCGGCACGCCGGAGAACTGTCGGTCCGAAGAAATAACTTTCCAAGTGGCTCCTTTCAGGAGCGGATATCACGCCCTGTTGGGGCGGGATGCTTTTACACGCTTTCAGGCCATACTCCATTACGGGTATATGAAGCTCAAAATTCCCGGTCCAAACGACATAATCACTCTCGTTAGTGATCCAGGCATAGCACTCCGCGCTGAAAACAAAACTGCATCCCTGGCCCTGGAGGAGCTGTCTGAAGCCCTCGCAACTGAAGAATTAACTGCACTACGCTCCATGGTGGACAGGGACGCCGTGATCCTCGACAAACGCCCTAAATCCACCTCCTTCAAACCAGCAGAAGAAATAGTCAAATTTCAGGTCCACCCAACGGACCCCAAGAAGACAGCATCTATCGGAGTTCAACTGAACCCAATAGTTGACACCGCACTACGAGAATTCTTGCGCGAAAACTGGGACATATTCGCCTTGCACCCTTCAGATATGCCAGGGATCCCACAGGAGAGGGCCGAACATAGCCTCAATATATTAAAGGGGTTCAAACCGGTCAAGCAATCACTGCGGCGCTTTTCTGAACCCAAGCGACAAGCCATGGGGCAGGAGCTGGCAAAACTCATTGAGGCCAGATTCATTAGAGAAATCAAACACCCGAACTGGCTGGCAAACCTGGTGATGGTACCAAAGAAGGACAAATCCTGGCGCCTGTGCGTCGATTTCAAAGACCTCAACAAGACTTGCCCTAAGGATCCCTTCCCCCTCCCCCGCATCGATCAAATCATTGACGCCACCGCATGACATGACTCCCTATGTTTCCTCGATGCATATTCTGGATACCATCAAATCAAAATGAAGGAGTCCGATCAAGCCGCAACAACATTTATCACCCCATATGGGCCATTCTGCTTCAACACCATGCCCTTTGGCCTCAAGAATGCCGGCGCCACATACCAACGCATGATTCAAACATGCCTGGAGAAACAGATCGTCAAAACAGTAGAAGCTTACGTCGATGACGTCGTCATCAAAACCAGGCACGTCGAAACACTAATAGATGACCTACGTCTTACATTCGACAACCTTCGGACGTATGACATTAAGCTCAACCCGGAAAAGTGTGTCTTCGGCGTCCCCGCGGGAAAACTGTTGGGCTTCATCATTTCAAATAGAGGAATCGAAGCAAAGCCAGCCAAAATCCGAGCTTTGTCACAATTGGCTAAGCCAACAGACCTTAAACAAGTCCAAAAGCTTGCGGGTTGCGTAGCAGCTCTAAGCCGCTTTATCTCCAGATTGGGAGAAAAGGTACTGCCACTCTATCGCCTTCTACGATGAACCGACCACTTCGAGTGGAGGGATGATACGTCTCCAACATATCTATAATTTTTGATTGCTCCATGCTATATTATCTTCTGTTTTGGACATTATTGGGCTTTATTATCCACTTTTATATTATTTTTGGGACTGACCTATTGAACCAGAGCCCAGAGCCAGTTCCTGTTTTTTCCCTTGTTTCGGTGTTTCGAAGAAAATGAATATCAAACAGAGTCGAAACAGAATGAAACCTTCTGGAGAAGTTATTTTTGGAAGGAAAGCAACCTGATAGACTTGGAGTGCACGTTAGGAAATAAACGAGGGAGCCACGAGGTAGGGGGGCGCGCCCACCCCCCTAGGGAGCGCCCTCCACCCTCGTGGGCCCCTCGTGGCTCCCTTGATGTATTTCTTCCGCCTATATATATCCATATACCCTAAAACGATCGGGGAGCACAATAGATCGGGAGTTCCGCCGCCAGAAGCCTCTGTAACCACCGAAAACCAATCTAGACCCGTTCCGGCACCCTGCCGGAGGGGGAATCCCTCTCCGGTGGCCATCTTCATCATCCCGGTGCGCTCCATGACGAGGAGTGAGTAGTTTTCCCTCGAGGCTGAGGGTATGTACCAGTAGCTATGTGTTTGATCTCTGTCTCTCTCTCTCTCTCGTGTTTTTGAGGTGGTACAATCTTGATGTATCGCGAGCTTTGCTATTATAGTTGGATCTTATGATGTTTCTCCCCCTCTACTCTCTTGTAATGGATAGATTTTTCCCTTTGAAGTTATCTTATCGGATTGAGTCTTTAAAGATTTGAGAACACTTGATGTATGTCTTGCCGTGTGTATCTGTGGTGACAATGGGATATCACGTGATTCACTTGATGTATGTTTTGGTGATCAACTTGCGGGTTCCGCCCATGAACCTATGCATAGGGGTTGGCACACGTTTTCATCGTGATTCTCCGGTAAAAAGTTTGGGGTGCTCTTTGAGGTTCTATGTGTTGGTTGAATAGATGAATTTGAGATTGTGTGATGCATATCGTATAATCATACCCATGGATACTTGAGGTGACATTGGAGTATCTAGGTGACATTAGGGTTTTGGTTGATTTGTGTCTTAAGGTTTTATTCTAGTACGAACTCTAGGGCTGTTTGTGACACTTATAGGAATAGCCCAACGGATTGATTGGAAAGAATAACTTTGAGGTGGTTTCGTACCCTACCATAATCTCTTCGTTTGTTCTCCGCTATTAGTGACTTTGGAGTGACTCTTTGTTGCATGTTGAGGGATAGTTATATGATCGAATTATGTTATTATTGTTGAGAGGACTTTCACTAGTGAAAGTATGTTTCAACACATTGCAATACCGTTTACGCTCACTTTTATCATTCGTTACCTTGTTGTTTTTATATTTTCAGATTACAAAAACTATTATCTACCATCCATATACCACTTGTATCACCATCTCTTCACTGAACTAGTGCACCTATACAATTTACCATTGTATTGGGTGTGTTGGGGACACAAGAGACTCTTTGTTATTTGGTTGGTTGCTTGAGAGAGACCATCTTCATCCTACGCCTCCTACAGATTGATAAACCTTAGGTCATCCACTTGAGGGAAATTTGCTAATGTCCTACAAACCTTTGCACTTGGAGGCCCAACAACGTCTACAAGAAGAAGGTTGTGTAGTAGACATCAAGCTCTTTTCTAGCGCCGTTGCCGGGGAGGTTAGCGCTTGAAGGTATATCTTTAGATCTTGCAATCGAGTCTTTTAGTGTCTTGTTTTATCACTAGTTTAGTTTATAAAAGAAAATTACAAAAAAATATGGAATTAAGTTTGCCTCATACACTTCATATTTTCAATATCTTCCGTGAGTATGATGGAAAGGAAAATTGTGCTCAAATGCTAGAAGAAGAATGCATTGGAATGTTTGGCACTAAATATTTGAATGATGAGCATGATTGCAATGTTGTTAGTATGAATGCCTTGAATATCCATGATGCTAATGATATGCAAAGCCACAAGCTTGGGGAAGCTATGTTTGATGAAGATGATATTTTTTGTCCCCCAAGTTTTGATGAGAACATTTATTATGATCATAGCATGCCTCCTATTTATGATGATTATATTGATGAAAGTGGATTTGGAGAGGTCATGACTTTATTTTGTGATGAATCCACTATTCCGAAAGAGGTTCCAATTGATTATGAGAACAAAGTTGCTATCTATGATGATTATTGTGATGACTTGTATGCTATAAAGAATAATTATATCCATGAAACTTGTCATCATGATTTTATTTTTCAATTGGATTATGCCTCACATGATAATTATTTTGTTGAGTTTGCTCCCACTATTATTCATGAGAAGAATTTTGCTTGTGTGGAGAGTAATAAAATTTCTATGCTTGTAGATCATGAAAAGAGTGCTTTATGTGATAGTTATATTGTTGAATTCATTCATGATGCTACTGAAAATTATTATGAGGGAGGAATATATGCTTGTAGGAGTTGCAATAATATCAAGTTTCCTCCCTATGTGCTTAAAGTTTCAAAGTTATGCTTGTTTTGCCTTCCTGTGCAAGTTGATTCTTGTTCCCATAAGTTGTTTGCTCACAAAATCCCTATGCATAGGAAGTGGGTTAGACTTAAATGTGCTAGTCATATTCTTCATGATGCTCTATTCATGTTACAATTCTTATCTTTTATGTGAGCATCATTGAAATCATCATGCCTAGCTAGGGGCGTTAAACGATAGCGCTTGTTGGGAGGCAACCCAATTTTATTTTTGTTACTTTCTTTTTGTTCCTGTTTTGTAATAAATAATTCATCTAGCCTCTGTTATGATTGAGTTTTTATGTTTTAATTAGTGTTAGTGCCAAGTAGAACCGTTGGGAAGACTTGGGGAAAGTCTTGTTGATCTTGCTGTAAAAAACAGAAACTTTAGCGCTCACGAGAATTGCTGCCATTTTTAATTCGAGAGTAATATTTAGTTAATTCTTTTTGCATATGATTAATAGTTAATTCCTCATGTCGAAAAATTTATTTTAGAATTTTTGGGGTTCCAGAAGTTTGTGTTAGTTACAGATTACTACAGACTGTTCTGTTTTTGACAGATTCTGTTTTTCGTGTGTTGTTTGCTTATTTTGATGAATCTATGGCTAGTAAAAGAGTTTATAAACCATAGATAATTTGGAATACAGTAGGTTTAACACCAATATAGATAAAGAATGAGTTCATTACAGTACCTTGAAGTGGTGTTTTGTTTTCTTTCGCTAACGGAGCTTACGAGTTTTCTATTAAGTTTTGTGTTGTGAAGTTTTCAAGTTTTGGGTAAAGATTCGATGGACTATGGAATAAGGAGTAGCAAGAGCCTAAGCTTGGGGATGCCCAAGGCACCCCAAGGTAATATTCAAGGAAAACCAAAAGCCTAAGCTTGGGGATGCCCAAGGCACCCAAAGGTAATATTCAAGGACAACCAAAAGCCTAAGCTTGGGGATGCCCCGGAAGGCATCCCCTCTTTCGTCTTCGTTCATCGGCAACGTTACTTGGAGCTATATTTTTATTTGCCACATGATATGTGTTTTGCTTGGAGCATCATTTTATTTTATTTAGTTTTGCTTGCTGTTCGAATAAAATACCAAGATCTGAAATTCTTAAATGTTAGAGAGTCTTCACATAGTTGCATAATTATTCCACTACTCATTTATCTTCACTTATATCTTTCGGAGTAGTTTGTCATTGCTCTAGTGCATCACTTATATCCTTTTTGAGCACGGTGGTGGTTTTATTTTGTAGAAATAGGTGAACTCTCATGCTTCACTTATATTATTTTGAGAGTCTTTAGAACAGCATGGTAATTTGCTTTGGTTATGAAATTAGTCCTAATATGATGGGCATCCAAGAGGGATATAGTAAAAATATATTCTTATGAGTGTTTTGAATACTAAGAGAAGTTTGATGCTTGATGATTGTTTTGAGATATGGAGGTAATAATATCAAAGTCGTGCTAGTTGAGTAGTTGTGAATTTGAGAAATGTTGGGTTGAAGTTTGCAAGTCCCGTAGCATGCACGTATGGTAAACATTAGAGCATCTCCAGCCGTTGGCCCCCCAGGGGGCGCCTAAAATCGCCCCCTGGGGGTGAGCCGGCGCAAAAACTCGGCTTGGGGCCGAGTTGGTCCCTAGCCGCCGGTCCCAGGGCCGTCCCCAGGCGCATTCAAAAAAATTTAAATATATAGCAAAGTTCAAAGTTTGGCGATGTTCGGCATATATTACATTTAAAAAGCGGGTTTTTATTACATATATAATTAAAAAAGAACTGGCTAAAAGTGGAGTAGTCGCCGTCGTCGCCGCCATCGTCGTCATTGTCCAGCTTCTCCTCCTTGACGCGGTCGTCCCTGGTGGACCCCTGACCGGCGTCGCCTATGCGGGCTGGTGGCGGCGGCGCGGCGTCGTCGTCGCTGTCCTCGATGACGACGATTCCTCCCTCGTCGCGGCCCCGGCGGCGCTGCTCGAATCGCTGCAAGGCGGCGTACTGGTGCTCCCTCGCCATCTTCAGGGAGTCCGCGCGCGCCCATTCTAGGGCCGCGTCGTCGACGAGCTCGACGTCGGCGCCATGCTCCATCTTCACCGCGGGGAGGCCCGGCTCTGTCTTCACCGATGCCAGGCCCGGCTCCGTATTGGGCTTGACAAAGCGCGGAGAAGCCGCCGAGGGGGCGCGCTGGCCGCCCTCATTGATGACGATGTCGGCGCTGCGAGTGCGCCGGCCGGGCGGCGTCTACGCCGCGGGCTCGGCCTTGACGCCGAGCAGCCGGAGCACCGGACGAGTGTGAGGAAGAGAGGGAGGAGGAGGAAGAAGAGGAGGCTCCGAACCTGTTGGGCAACCATTGCCCGTCGCGTCGGTGGTGAGCCGTGACCATGGCGGCCGCCCTCGCCGGGGGTATGCCAATGGCGGGTCGTTGCCTCCCTCGAGGTACGTCAGAACGCCCTCGAGGATGCGGCCAGGGACACTCCACCACAGGTGGCGTCCCTCGCTGTTCTTCGGTCTACCCACCACCGGCGCGCCGTTGGTGGACGCCATCCTCTACTGCTGCCGACGCTAGAAGTACACCATCCACGCTACTATGTTGTCGGGGGCGTACTCGGGGAGGGCGAGCTGGGCGTCGGTGAGGGAGGTGCGCACGATGTCGACCTCGTCGGTGAAGTAACCCGGTTTCGCCACAGCGTCGGGCAACGGGGGAATGGGCACTTGTAGGATCGAAAGTATGTCTAGAGGGGGGGTGATTAGACTACTTGACCAAATAAAAACTTAACCTTTTCCCAATTTTAGTTCTTGGCAGATTTTAGCTATTGTAGGACAAGTCAAGCAATCATCACACAATTCAAGCAAGCATGCAAAGAGTATATTGGCAGCGGAAAGTAAAGCATGCAACTTGCAAGACTGTAAAGGGAAGGGTTTGGAGAATTCAAACGCAATTGGAGACACGGATGTTTTTCCCGTGGTTCGGATAGGTGGTGCTATCCTACATCCACGTTGATGGAGACTTCAACCCACGAAGGGTAACGGTTGCGCAAGTCCACGGAGGGCTCCACCCACGAAGGGTAATGGTTGCGCGAGTCCACGGAGGGCTCCACCCACGAAGGGTCCATGAAGAAGCAACCACCCACGAAGGGTCCACGAAGAAGCAACCTTGTCCATCCCACCATGGCCATCGCCCACGAAGGACTTGCCTCACTAGCGGTAGATCTTCACGAAGTAGGCGATCTCCTTGCCCTTACAAACTCCTTGGTTCAACTCCACAATCTTGTCGGAGGCTCCCGAGTAACACCTAGCCAATCTAGGAGACACCACTCTCCAAGAAGTAACAAATGGTGTGTTGATGATGAACTCCTTGCTCTTGTGCTTCAAATGATAGTCTCCCCAACACTCAACTCTCTCTCATAGGATTTGGATTTTGTGGAAAGAAGATTTGAGTGGAAAGCAACTTGGGGAAGGCTAGAGATCAAGATTCATATGGTAGGAATGGAATATCTTGGTCTCAACACATGAGTAGGTGGTTCTCTCTCAGAACATATGAGTTGGAATTGTGTATGTGTTCTGATGGCTCTCTCCACGAATGAAGAGGAGGTGGAGGGGTATATATAGCCTCCACACAAAATCCAACCGTTACACACAGTTTTCCATCTCGGTGGGACCGAATCAACAAACTCGGTCGGACCGAAAAGGTAAACCTAGTGACCGTTAGAGATTTTCGGTGGGACTGACATGCGACTCGGTAGGACCGATATGGTTAGGGTTTGGCATAACGTAATCTCGGTGAGACCGATTACACAAACTCGGTGAGACCGAGTTTGGTAATAAGCTAACCAGAGAGTTGGTCAGGCAAACTCGGTGGGACCGATTTGCTCTTTCGGTGAGACCGAAAAGTTACAAAAGGGAAACAAAGAGTTTACATTGCAATCTCGGTGGGACCGATTTGCTCTTTCTGTGAGACCGAAAAGTTACGGAAGGGAAACAAAGAGTTTGCAATCCCATCTCGGTGAGACCGAGATCTATCGGTAGAACCGAATTGCTAGGGTTTGGCAGTGGCTTATGACAAGTGAAACTCGGTGGCGCCGGATAGAAAGAATCGGTATATGACCGAGTTTGGCTTAGGGTTTAGGTCATATGTGGATATGGGAAAGTAGCTGAGGATTTTGGAGCATATCATTAAGCACATGAAGCAAGAGGCTCATTAAGCAACACCTCATCCCTCCTTGATAGTATTGGCTTTTCCTAACTCAATGTGATCTTGGATCACTAAAATATAAAATGAAGAGTCTTGAGCTTTTGAGCTTGAGCCAATCCTTTGTCCTTAGATTTTGAGGGTTCCACTTTCACATCCATGCCATGCCAATCATTGAGCTTTCCTGAAATAGTCATCTTGGAATAGCATTAGCTCAATGAGCTATATGTTGTTATGAATTACCAAAACCACCTAGGGATACTTGCACTTTCAATCTCCCCCTTTTTGGTAATTGATGACAACATATAGATCAAAGCTTCGACAAATGATAATAAGCATGAAATATATCGTCGCTTTGAGAAGTATGTGACAAGTAAGAGCTCCCCTTAAATTTGTGCATATTTAAAAATTTGCTTTGGACTGCAAATGCACAAAGAGTTAGAGTCATGGGTTACTCTTCTATGTCACATACATCTTGGTGGAGCGCTTAAAATGATAAGAATGAAATACATGCACTCATCACCAAGAATAGTGAATGATCACATAAGATAGATAAGATGATAATATTAAGCAAACATTAAGTGTAGCTTATGATCAAACACATGATCATCAATGTCTCACGAGCAATGACATAGTATCTCACACAAAAGCAAACAAAGTTCGAAAAACCACCAAATAAAACAAGAGAGAATAAAAGCAACACTCTCTCTCTCTCGAAGCCTATGATCTATACATTTTCTCCCCCTTTGGCAACAAGTTACCAAAAAGTTCCTAGAAAATGCATAGTGCTAAGTCGACACTCAGGCTTGATCTTCAGGTGGTGGTGGAGTCCGGAGCACTCCAAGGACGAAGCCTTCTGTAGACGTGGTCGGAGTCGAGGCTGAAGTGGACGCTGGAGCTGGTGGAACTGAGGCTGTAGCTGGTGCAGACATGGTGGCTCTGGGGTCAGCAACTGGCACTGCAGACGACCTCGGACCTCGTGGCACTCTGGCAAAGGCATCAGTTGTAGTCTTGCCTCTCCTCTCCTGCATGTCATCCTGGAGCTGCTCCACTGCAGTCTGAATCTCTGTCACTTTGACATCCAAGTCATAGAACTTCTGTTCCATGATCCTCTCTAAGCTTGCCTGGTTCTGAGTTAGGGTGGCTAGTCCTTGCTCAATCCGCAAGGTGGATGCAATCAAGTAACCAAGCTGCTCTTGTTTGGTTTTCAGGAAATATTCAGATGCCTCCTCTTGAGTAGGCATCTTGGCAGCTTTCTCCTTCCTCGCCTTCTCCTTCTTGGCTTGTGCTTGGGCAGATGATGGCTCATTCTCAGTCATGACCACTTGATTATCTTCAAAGTCTGGACGGATGGGCAGGTGTTCCTTGTCCAATAAGTATATGCCCGTGCCCATCTTAGAGTTGATGAGCTCCTGAATCTGTGGGGCATATCCACAGCTCCTCTTCTGGTCTGCTGCTGTCCTCTTGATTGTTTCAATCATAAGGCTCATGACTTTGAATTTCTGTGGCACGTCAAAGATATGAAGCAAGTTGATCGCGTGGCCCCTGATCATCTTGTGATCTCCAGACTTGGGCAATAGGGTGTGCCTAAGAATCCAGTTGATGGTTGGCAGCCCTGACAGAAGATAGTGTACTGAGCCAAACTTGAACGTATCAAGTGCTTCATTTGGAATCTCCTTGTACATGTTTGACATTGAGTTGTGGTCCATCTTCTTCTTGGCATAAATGTCCAAGTCATCGTCATGCTCTTCTGGGGCATTAATCAGCTGAGCCCATTCAGCAACTGTAGACTGGTACCTCGTACCCTCTGACATCCATACAATTCTGCCATCTGGATAGAAATGGGCTGTGGAGTAGAACTGCATGATGAGTTCCTCGTTCCACGTTGTGAGCTTCTGCCCAACAAAGTCCTCTACTCCACATGCCTTGAGGCTGTCCTGCACTCCAGGGTAGTACTCTTCGTTGTCCTTGATGTATTGCCAATCAATCCATCTCATATCACAGACAATTGGCTTCTTGTCTAGCAGCACTGTCTCATAAAAGTCTTGCTGCTCCTTGGTGTGAAACCTGTAGTCAACTGCAGTCCTTCTCCTTGAAGCATACAGGTCTGCTTCCCTCCACTTCCGGAGCCCTGAATCTCTCCTGAGTTTCATATCCTCAGCCACAGGATGAGCATCGTTGTGGTCTGGGATCTTGGGCTTGAGCTTTCTAAGAACATTCTCTTCTTCTTCTTCTTCTGCAGCTTCAGGCACTGGGGCCTTGTTCTTCTCAGTAGCTGGGATGCTTCTTGTGTTCCTCTTTGGCTTTGGCTTTGGAGCTGGCTTGGCCTTGGAAGCAACTACCCCTGTTCTTATGGCATCACCCATCAGCTTGGGTGCCTTAGGTGCTGGTGCAGCTACCTCTTCTTCTTCCTCCTCATCTTCCATGATGGAAGCCTTGCCAAGCACTCTGGCTACAGTTTTCTTCACCCTTTCTTTCCTCTTCTTGCCTTCAGCAGCAACTGGCTCAATGGGAGTGGGCTTCTCATTTGAAGCTCTGGCCTTTGACATAGGCTGCCTGCCTGCTGGCCTTTTGATCTTCATCCCTGGTTTTATGCCCTGTGCTGGCTCAACTCTCTTGGAAGTTGCTTCCTCTTCTGCCACATAATCCTCATCTTCTGAGTCTGAGGTTCTCTTCTTTCTCTGTCTTGTGGCAGCTTTAGGCAGATTGCTAGGGGTGCTCCTGCTGCCATCATCTGAGGAACTTGAGGGACTAGTGCCCTCACTCATCTGCACTTGCTGCTGTGACAAGTTCTGGCTATCACTTTGGTCTGACATGATGCAAACTCTGACTGCTGACCCTGTGAATAGGTTATAGATGAGATAGAGTGGATAAGCATCACAAAATGTAGAGATTTTTGCAAAAGAATAATTCAAAAACTTAGGTTTAGTTTCCCACTGAAAGCATCTCGGATCTACCGATTTCTAAACTCGGTGATACCGAAGCAGTTTTGGCAGCTAAACTAGTGAACTCGGTCAGACCGAGTCACAGTTCGGTGGCACCGAGACTGCTAGGGTTTCACAGAGTTCCAAAATCGGTCACACCGATAAGTAATTCTCGGTCAGACCGAGTCTCACTTGTGCAATGGCATAAGCCAAATTGGTGGGACCGAGTTTTTCAACTCGGTGGGTCCGAGATGGTTTCGGCGGAAACCTAACCCTAAAATTTTCGAATTAAACCTAATCTACGAGTTCATTGAATGGATAGAAGTTTAACAAACGTGGCAAGAATCATGATGATCACAATGTGCTAAGAATCGGATTGGGGAACAGCACAAAGATCGAGTCCATACCCTAGTTCGGCGGAGACTCGCTACGGCGGCAACGACGGGGTTGAATTTCCGTTGACGGCGACGGAGACCAGCGACTGGAGGCGGCTGGCGGCGAGGAGACGATCCGGAGACCAAGTTGGCAGAGCAGGCTATCGCGCGGGTGAAGGGGTTCGGAGAAATTTCCAAATTTTTGCCCGTGACTATATATAGCCCGACCCTGTCGGTGTGACCGAGTGGAACAACTCGGTGATACCAAGATGCAAAACTGTATACAGTTGTTGCAACTCGGTGTGACCGAATGGTTCAAATCGGTTGCACCGAGATCGAAAACCTAGATCAACTTAATGATCTCAGTAGGACTGAAAGTGGGGTATCGGTCAGACCGAGAATCATAAAGAGGTTTTGGAAGTTTAAGTCTATGACGAATTGGGGACTCCGAGCGCTCCTCACACAAAGTGGTTCGAATCTGACTTGATCAAATTTTATGATGTAGCATGAATAGAGTTTGAGACGAGAAAAGCATAGATAGCTAGAGGAGGTTCTTAGGCATTCTTGTCCATCCACTTGGCAAAAGGAAATAAAACCAAACAATCAAAACAACAAGTGGATGTCCTCGAATGAGTAAAATATGCAACCAGCATGCTCACACAATAAGATGGCAAATGAAATATGTGACAAGGCATGCACAACCAATTCTAGCATGTATCAAGCAATTTGCGATGACAAGGTCATCTGTATATGAGTATATTGACTTAGGAGTCAAGTGAGAACACTTGATCATAGGTCATACTCATCGTTTAAGCTCAAGTGGGGTTACCACTTTTACATAAAGCATTGTTGTGTTCACATCTTTAGAGTTGCTTTAGCTCAAGTCTTAAAGTAAAGCTCCCCCTAGATGTGATATCCCCCCTTAGAGGGATGAACTAACCTCGGGTTTTGTTGATGATGACTTCATGTAGATGTTGAAGATGTGGATGCTCAATGTTGATGTAGATCACTTGGAGCTATCCATTTGAGTGAATTGCACTTTAAATACCTACATTGGTTAGTCCCACAAGGAACAAACAAGGATATCCATAGACATAGAATGATGCACACACAAGATGATGTCCATGAAAACTTTTAGGTTACCTTGTCCCTTGTCTTACCAACAAGAGGGTTTGTGACTCCTTGAACTAGTGCAAGATGTGGAAGTTGATTGCACTTGTTCTTGCCAAAATGATAAGAGTGAAGTATGTTGGCGGAGTCACCCTCAAGAACTCTCTAGTTCTTCTTCTTTTGGATCCACACCATCTTGATGGGAATCCTTGGAGTTGTAGTCGTACTTGATGAAGTGGAACTTGAAGTAGTCTTGGGAATCCACTTGACTAAGGTCTTAGGAGCTTCTTCAAATGCATCAATTTCCTCTTGAAGCTTGTCCTTTCCTTTTTGCTTGTAGTCTTGTGGTGGATGATCATCTTGAGCTTGTGTCCCCTTGAAAGAAGTATCATACTTCTCTTGTTGAGGAACAAACTTTGTCTTGGGGTATTGATCTTCTTCCCACTCAACTCCATTGGCATTGAACTTTCGTTCAAAACCAAAACCTTGATTCTTCTGGTGCATTCCTTGGTTGCGCACAATTTCCTCGAATTGCTTACTCCCGGCAAGGCTTTTGTACACTCCTTTCTCTATAATTCCCTTCAATAAGCTATTTTCTTGCTCAAGTGTAACTTGGCTAAGAGAATCATTAGTGGAACCAAGAGAACTACTAGAAGCAACAATATTGGATTGAGCATGATCATTGTTACTGCTAGAGGAAGAATCTTTCTTGTTCTTGTTACTAGACTTGACTTGAGGCATGTAAGTGGATAAGAGTAAACGCTTGGCAATGTAAGAAGAACTTTTCTTGTGGAGATCATCATTAATTGCTTTTAAGAACTCATGCTCTTGCTCAAGATTGAGCTTTTCAAAGCGTAATTTCTCATGAGCTCTTAAAAGTTCTCGATGATCTTCGAAGATAGTTTCATGAGCTAACTTAAGAGTGTTTAGTTCTTTAGTTAGAGCCTCAATCTTCTCCTTATCATTGTCATTCGTTTTATCTTGATTAGCATGATTAATTGACGTTTCATCATAGTATTCATCACTAGAGTTGTCAACAAGCAAATCATCACCTAACAAGTCATCTTCATCACTATTGAAATCAACATACTCGGGGTGTGTTACCTTAGGACCTTTGGCCATGAAGCATCTTCCAATTCCTTCATTTGGTGAGTCAAATATGTCGTAGGAGTTGGTTGACATAAGTGCTAGACCGGCAACACCGTCATCTTGAGTATCTTCGGAGTCGGAGTGATAACTTCTCTCAGAGTGGCTGTCGGAGTCGGAGCCGGATACCCATTCACCAACATGAGCTTGATGTCTTCGTTTTGTGTAGCTCCTTGATGATTTTTCCTTCCTTTCCGAATCCTTGCTTCTCCATGAGTATATTCGTTCATAATGATCATCTCTACTCCTTCTCTCTCTTGGTGGTGATTCTTTGCTTCTTCTTTTTGGAGAATCTTCTCTTCTCTTGTAGGGAGCCGTACACTCATTGGAATAGTGTCCGGGTCTTCCACAACTGTAGCAGTTTCGCTCTCGACTAGAAGATCTTTTGTCATTGTAGGACCTTGACTTGAAGCTTCTATCTTTGCTTCTACTATTGTAGAACTTGTTGAAGTTCTTCACCATTAAGCTCAATTATTCATTGAAGTTTTGTTTCTCACTTGATGATGTAGGGGCTTCACATGAGGCTTTGTAGGCACCACTTGATTTGTTGTGAAGTTCCTCTTTATCCTTAAGTGACATCTCATGAGCAAGAATTCTTCCAATCACCTCCGTTGGCTTGAGATCTTTGTAATTGGGCATCATTTGGATCAATGTGCACACAGTATCATATTTTCCATCCAAGGATCTTAGAATCTTCTTGATGATGAATCTATCGGTCATCTCTTCACTTCCTAAGCCGACAATCTCATTTGTGATGAGAGCAAGCCTAGAGTACATTTCAGCGACACCTTCACCATCCTTCATTTTGAACTTGTCAAGTTGACTTTGAAGCACATCCAACTTGGATTCCTTGACGGAGTCGGTACTTTCGTGCATATCAATCAAAGTGTCCCAAATTTCCTTTGCATTCTCAAGACGGCTGATTTTGTTGAATTCTTCGGGGCACAATCCGTTGAAGAGAATATCACAAGCTTGAGCATTGTATTGCAACATCTTCAACTCATCCGCGGTAGCTTCATGGTTTGGTTCTTTCCCATCAAAGAAGTCACCTTGCAAACCAACACACACAATAGCCCAAACGGCGGGGTTATGTCCAAGAATATGCATTTTCATTTTATGCTTCCAACTAGCAAAATTAGTACCATCAAAGTAAGGACCTCTATGGTGATAATTTCCCTCGCTAGACGCCATACTCTCCAAGGTTGTGAAACCAAGGCTATGACCACCAAAAGCTATGGAGATCAAAGAAAATGGAGACCAAAGCTCTGATACCACTTGTAGGATCGAAAGTATGTCTAGAGGAGGGGTGATTAGACTACTTGACCAAATAAAAACTTAACCTTTTCCCAATTTTAGTTCTTGGCAGATTTTAGCTATTGTAGGACAAGTCAAGCAATCATCACACAATTCAAGCAAGCATGCAAAGAGTATATTGGCAGCGGAAAGTAAAGCATGCAACTTGCAAGACTGTAAAGGGAAGGGTTTGGAGAATTCAAACGCAATTGGAGACACGGATGTTTTTCCCGTGGTTCGGATAGGTGGTGCTATCCTACATCCACGTTGATGGAGACTTCAACCCACGAAGGGTAACGGTTGCGCAAGTCCACGGAGGGCTCCACCCACGAAGGGTAATGGTTGCGCGAGTCCACGGAGGGCTCCACCCACGAAGGGTCCATGAAGAAGCAACCACCCACGAAGGGTCCACGAAGAAGCAACCTTGTCCATCCCACCATGGCCATCGCCCACGAAGGACTTGCCTCACTAGCGGTAGATCTTCACGAAGTAGGCGATCTCCTTGCCCTTACAAACTCCTTGGTTCAACTCCACAATCTTGTCGGAGGCTCCCAAGTAACACCTAGCCAATCTAGGAGACACCACTCTCCAAGAAGTAACAAATGGTGTGTTGATGATGAACTCCTTGCTCTTGTGCTTCAAATGATAGTCTCCCCAACACTCAACTCTCTCTCATAGGATTTGGATTTTGTGGAAAGAAGATTTGAGTGGAAAGCAACTTGGGGAAGGCTAGAGATCAAGATTCATATGGTAGGAATGGAATATCTTGGTCTCAACACATGAGTAGCTGGTTCTCTCTCAGAACATATGAGTTGGAATTGTGTATGTATTCTGATGGCTCTCTCCACGAATGAAGAGGAGGTGGAGGGGTATATAGCCTCCACACAAAATCCAACCATTACACACAGTTTTCCAATCTCGGTGGGACCGAATCAACAAACTCGGTCAGACCGAAAAGGTAAACCTAGTGACCGTTAGAGATTTTCGGTGGGACTGACATGCGACTCGGTAGGACCGATATGGTTAGGGTTTGGGCATAACGTAATCTCGGTGAGACCGATTACACAAACTTGGTGAGACCGAGTTTGGTAATAAGCTAACCAGAGAGTTGGTCAGGCAAACTCGGTGGGACTGATTTGCTCTTTCGGTGAGACCGAAAAGTTACAAAAGGGAAACAAAGAGTTTACATTGCAATCTCGGTGGGACCGATTCGCTCTTTCGGTGAGACCGAAAAGTTACGAAAGGGAAACAGAGAGTTTGCAATCCCATCTCGGTGAGACCGAGATCCCTATCGGTAGAACCGAATTGCTAGGGTTTGGCAGTGGCTTATGACAAGTGAAACTCGGTGGCGCCGGATAGAAAGAATCGGTATGACCAGTTTGGCTTAGGGTTTAGGTCATTTGTGGAAGTGGGAAAGTAGCTGAGGATTTTGGAGCATATCATTAAGCACATAAAGCAAGAGGCTCATTAAGCAACACCTCATCCCTCCTTGATAGTATTGGCTTTTCCTATGGACTCAATGTGATCTTGGATCACTAAAATATAAAATGAAGAGTCTTGAGCTTTTGAGCTTGAGCGAATCCTTTGTCCTTAGCATTTTGAGGGTTCCACTTTCACATCCATGCCATGCCAATCATTGAGCTTTCCTGAAATAGACATCTTGGAATAGCATTAGCTCAATGAGCTATATGTTGTTATGAATTACCAAAACCACCTAGGGATAGTTGCACTTTCAGCACTCCCCCGTTGCCGAGTCTCCACCCCGTTGGCCCGGCATGCATGTCCGGCGGTGCCGGGATGTTCACCTGGAACAGGAGCCAAGACTCCTGTTCATGGAGCGATCGACGACCGAAGCCGTTGGCTGCGGCCTCATCGCCGGGGAATCGCTCGGCCATCGGGAGAGGGAGGGAGGGAGAGGGAGGGCTCGGCGGCGGCGCTCGGGAGAGGGAGGGCTCGGCGGGGCGCTCGGGAGAGATAGATGGCGGGCTAGGGCTGGTGTGGCTGGTGTAGCCTGAGGCAAGGGAGGCCACCAGCTTATATAGCGGCGCCGCCCCTAGGAGCATGCGCGTAGTGCTTGGTTTTTGATGACTTGTAGATTTTTGCAATAAGTATGTGAGTTCTTTATGACTAATCTTGAGTCCATGGATTATACGCACTCTCACCCTTCCATCATTGCTAGCCTCTTCGGTACTGTGCATTGCCCTTTCTCACATTGAGAGTTGGTGCAAACTTCGCTGGTGCATCCAAACCCCGTGATATGATACGCTCTTTCACACATAAACCTCCTTATATCTTCCTCAAAACAGCCACCATACCTACCTATTATGGCATTTCCATAGCCATTCCGAGATATATTGCCATGCAACTTTCCACCATTCCGTTTATCATGACACATTCATCATTGTCATATTGCTTAGCATGATCATGTAGTTGACATAGGATTTGTGGCAAAGCCACCGTTCATAATTATTTCAAACATGTCACTCTTGGTTCATTGCATATCCCGGTACACCGCCGGAGGCATTCATATAGAGTCATACTTTGTTCTAGTATCGAGTTGTAATCATTGAGTTGTAAATAAATAGAAGTGTGATGATCATCATTTTCTAGAGCATTGTTCCAAGTGAGGAATAAAAAAGGGGGGATAAGGCCCAGAAAAAAGGAGAGAAAAGAGAGAAGGGACAATGCTACTATCCTTTGCCACACTTGTGCTTCAAAGTTGCACCATAATCCTCATGATAGAGAGTCTCTTGTTTTGTCACTTTCATATACTAGTGGGAATTTTTCATTATAGAACTTGGCTTGTATATTCCAACAATGGGCCTCCTCAAGTGCCCTAGGTCTTCGTGAGCAAGCAAGTTGGATGCACACACACTTAGTTTCTTTTGTTGAGCTTTCATACATTTATAGCTCTAGTGCATCTGTTGCATGGCAATCCCTACTCCTTGCATTAACATCAATCGATGGGCATCTCCATAGCTCATTGATTAGCCTCGTTGATGTGAGACTTTCTCCTGTTTGTCTTCTCCACATAAGCCCCATCATCATATTCTATTCCACCCATAGTGCTATATCCATGGCTCACGCTCATGTATTGCGTGAAGGTTTATAAAGTTTGAGATTACTAAAGTATTAAACAATTTCTTGGCTTGTCATCGGGGTTGTGCATGATGAGAGGATTCTTGTGTGACGAAAATGGAGCATGATTAAACTATATGATTTTCTAGGGATGAACTTTCTTTGGCCATGTTATTTTGAGAGGACATAATTGCTTAGTTAGTATGCTTGAAGTATTATTATTTTTATGTCAATATGAACTTTTATCTTGAATCTTTTAGATCTGAATATTCATACCACAATTAAGAAGAATTACATTAAAATTATGCCAAGTAGCACTCCGCATCAAAAATTCTGTTTTTATCATTTACCTACTCGAGGACGAGCAGGAATTAAGCTTGGGGATGTTGATACGTCTCCAACGTATCTATAATTTTTGATTGCTCCATGCTATATTATCTTCTGTTTTGGACATTGTTGGGCTTTATTATCCACTTTTATATTATTTTTGGGACTAACCTATTGACCCAGAGCCCGGTGCTAGTTCCTATTTTTCCCCTTGTTTCAGTGTTTCGAAGAAAAGGAATATCAAATAGAGTCAAAATGGAACGAAACCTTCTGGAGAAGTTATTTTTGGAAGGAAAGCAACCTGATAGACTTGGAGTGCACGTCAGGAAATAAACGTGGGAGCCACGAGGAAGGGGGTGCGACCACCCCCCTAGGGCGCGCCCTCCACCCTCGTGGGCCCCTCGTGGCTCCCCTGATGTATTTCTTCCGCCTATATATATCCATATACCCAAAAACGATCGGGGAGCACAATAGATCGGGAGTTCCGCCACCAGAAGCCTCTGTAACCACTGAAAACCAATCTAGACCCGTTCCGGCACCCTGCCGGAGGGGGAATCCCTCTCCGGTGGCCATCTTCATCATCCCAGTGCGCTCCATGACGAGGAGGGAGTAGTTCTCCCTCGGGGCTGAGGGTATGTACAAGTAGCTATGTGTTTGATCTCTCTCTCTCTCTCGTGTTCTTGAGGTGGTACGATCTTGATGTATCGTGAGCTTTGCTATTATAGTTGGATCCTATGATGTTTCTCCCCCCTCTACTCTCTTGTAATGGATTGAGTTTTCCCTTTGAAGTTATCTTATCGGATTGAGTCTTTAAAGATTTGAGAACACTTGATGTATGTCTTACCGTGCGTATCTATGGTGACAATGGGATATCACGTGATTCACTTGATGTATGTTTTGGTGATCAACTTGCGGGTTCCGCCCATGAATCTATGCATAGGGGTTGGCACATGTTTTCATCGTGATTCTCCGGTAAAAACTTTGGGGCACTCTTTGAGGTTCTATGTGTTGGTTGAATAGATGAATCTGAGATTGTGTGATGCATATCGTATAATCATACCCACGGATACTTGAGGTGACATTGGAGTATCTAGGTGACATTAGGGTTTTCGTTGATTTGTGTCTTAATCTGTTATTCTAGTACGAACTCTAGGGCTGTTTGTGACACTTATAGGAATAGCCCAACAGATTGATTGGGAAGAATAACTTTGAGGTGGTTTCGTACTCTACCATAATCTCTTCGTTTGTTCTCCGCTATTAGTGACTTTGGAGTGACTCTTTGTTGCATGTTGAGGGATAGTTATATGATCCAATTATGTTATTAATGTTGATAGGACTTGCACTAGTGAAAGTATGAAGCCTAGGCCTTGTTTCAACACATTGCAATACCGTTTACGCTCACTTTTATCATTCGTTACCTTGCTGTTTTTATATTTTCAGATTACAAAAACTATTATCTACCATCCATATACCACTTGTATCACCATCTCTTCGCCGAACTAGTGCACCTATACAATTTACCATTGTATTGGGTGTGTTGGGGACACAAGAGACTCTTTGTTATTTGGTTGTAGGGTTGCTTGAGAGATACTATCTTCATGCTACGCCTCCTACGGATTGATAAACCTTAGGTCATCCACTTGAGGGAAATTTGCTACTGTCCTACAAACCTCTGCACTTGGAGGCCCAACAACGTCTACAAGAAGGAGGTTGTGTAGTAGACATCAACGGACGCGGCAACAACCGGACTGGAGGAAATAAAAACCCTTCTTGAAGGCAATCCAATTCTGGCCGCACCAAATGCCGGCGAACCGATGTTATTATACATATCGGCAACACACCAGGTGGTGAGCACCGTACTTATCGTCGAACGAGAATAGGACGGACATAAATTCCCGCTTCTGAAGCCAGTATACTATGTATCTAATGTCCTTACACCATGCAAATCCCGGTACCCTCATTATCAAAAAATAGCATATGCGGTCTTCATGGCGTCTCGAAAGGTTCGTCATTACTTCCAGGAGTGTTCGATCACGGTGGCCTCCGAAGTACCACTCAATGACATTATAAACAATCACGATGCTACGGGCCGGGTTGCCACATGGGCCATTGAACTCCTCCCATTTGACATTACATATAAACCGTGTCGAGCTATCAAATCCCAAGTACTGGCCGACTTCGTCGCCGAATGGACAGAGGCTGAACTCCCTAATGAGTACGACACATACTCCAATTGGGTCATGTACTTCGACAGCTCCAAAATGCTGGCAGGGTTCGGAGCGGGTGTTGTTTTAACGTCCCCTATTGGAGACATTTTCCAGTATGTTCTCCAAATACTATACACAGACTCCAATAACGCAGCCGAATACGAGGCCTTATTACATGGTCTCCTGATGGCTATCTCCATGGGCATACAACGCCTAGAAGTACGCGAGGATTCCAACATGGCAATATCTCAAATAAACAGAGATTTCGACGCTAAAGATCCAAAGATGGCAACGTATCGTAACGCAATCATAAAAATGTCGGCCCGGTTTGAGGGGCTCGAGTTCCATCATGTGGCGCGAGAAAGTAATCAAGCAGCGGATGTTCTTGCTCGTATCGGCGCTAAGCGCGACCCCGTCCCACCTAACATTTTTCTGGAAAGGCTATTCAAGCCATCCGTGGTGTGGCAGGGGGAAAACGGCAATACTAGTCCAGAACTAAACATAATCCAAGACCTCGGAAACACCAACATCGTCGAGGGCTCAGCCATCGAAATAACACCATCGGTGCATCTCATCATGGCAGTCATTGCCCCATGGACCGAACCCTGCCTTGCCTACCTCAACAGGAAATAGCTTCCCGAGGACCAGAATGAGGCCCGCTGTATTGGCTGGCGTTCAAACGCCTACAAGGTTCATGATGGAGAGCTCTACAAGAAAAGCACCACCAGAGTCCTTCAACGATGTATATCCGAGGAAGAGGGGTGGCAGCTCTTGGCTGAAATTCATGGAGGGCTCAGCGGTCACCACGCCGCAGCTCGGGCACTTGTTAGCAAGGCCTTCCATACAGGGTTTTATTGGCCGACGACCCGAGAAGATAAACAAGACCTTGTCCAACATTGCATCGGATGCCAACTCTTTGCCAATCAAAACCATATGCCCCCACCGCCTTACAAACAATCCCCATCACTTGGCCTTTTGCGGTCTGGGGACTCGACATGGTTGGACCCCTTAAAGGGGGAAGCCATAAGAAAAAATATCTGCTGGTTATGGTGGACAAATTCACTAAGTGGATAGAGGCCAAGCTGGTCAAAACGGCTGAGTCCGGCCCAGTGATAGACTTCATATCCGGGGTTGTGCACCGTTACGGTGTCCCACACAGCATCATCACTGACAACGGCTCCAATTTCACAGCCGACGAAGTAAAAACCTAGTGTACTAATCTGGGTATTAAACTCGATTATGCCTCTGTCTACCACCCACAAACCAACGGTCAAGTCGAATGAGCTAACGGTCTCATTATGAGCGGCATCAAGCCCAGACTAGTGCGGTCCTTGAAAGAATCAGACAAGCACTGGGTTGAGGAGCTCGACTCCGTACTCTAGGGGATGCAGACCACGCTCATCCGCACTACCGGATACACACCTTTCTTCATGGTGTATGGCGCAGAGGCCGTATTGCCCTGCGATATTATTCACGACTCACCTCGAGTGCGTATGTATGAAGAGAGAGAAGCCGAGCTTGATCGGCAGGATGGCCTAGATGCCCTAGAGGAGGAACGAGATGTCGCAAAATCCCATTCAGCATTCTACTAACAGTAGGCTCGAAGATATCAAAGCAGAGAAGTACGGGCCAAGACATACAACATTGGTGAACACGTTCTACGCCTGCCAGAGAAGAAAAAGGACAAACTCAAGCCCAAATGGGAGGCTCCCTTCATAATTGACGAAGTTCTCACCGGAGGAGCGTACCGTCTATGCGATGCATCAGACAATCGCCTCGAGCCGAACCCCTGGAATGCGGCCAGACTCCGAAGATTCTATGCCTAGCGCCAAACCTCATGTTCGCCTCCTCCTCCCCTGTAGCTTCCATTATTTTTCTCTCTTTTTTGATTACTTTCTTCTTTCTTGCTTTAAAGCTTGAGTATTCTATAGTCTCACCTAAATAGCTTGGCGTAATCATGGTCATAGCTGTTTCCTGTGTGAAATTGTTATCCGCTCACAATTCCACACAACATACGAGCCGGAAGCATAAAGTGTAAAGCCTGGGGTGCCTAATGAGTTTTTCCATATGTACCTACTCTTCGCCACTATATGCATCGATATGACTTAAGTTTTGGCCAAGCTGGGTTGCCTGGCTCCTGTGCTTATGCCCTACGTTCCCGTTAGTTCGGCCAGGGCATAAAGGGAGCACCTCTGCGATTGTTACTGCCGGGTCATCTGGATGTGTACCTCAGACTGGCTGAAGCCGAAAGCTAGCGTTCTTAAGGGAATATTCGGTCGGTGAATTAAAGATGTTTTCTAAACTCACTCCATTGTGCACCCCCAGAAGTCATACAAACTGTGGTGCTTGCATCACAATTCGGACATGTACATTAAATGCATGCACACCTAGAAAAAGGAACCCTTAATGGAACTATTCTCTCTGGAAGATGTTTCTTATGATATCAATGTAATATAACATAGCTAGCCGGATACAACTTGTCTGTTCAAGCAACTATGACCCCTACGCCTAGTTTTCCAGGCATACCCCAACCTATTCGGCCGCGACAGTAGGAAACACTCTGCACCTTCGGGTCCGGAGGTGGAAGCGAAAAGGTCCGCCATGACAAATGATATACAATTCAGCTAGACGAGGAAAGTACACAATCACTTGGACTCGAACACCACTTACTCTACACCTTCCAACAGGCAGTCTAACTTACAATCCTGTTGAAAATATTTGGCGGCCACCTCTACTTGGTCATATACTATACTAACGGGAATTTCTTCCCCATTCGGCCCTACCGGCCCGACATGAGCCATGTGATTAGGATCCAGCTTGGTATAACACGTCTTCACCATGTCCCAGGCCTCTCGCGCACCCTCTCGGCAGGCAGATATCTTCCACAACCGGATACACCGCCGCACTCCCTTGAACAGCTCTACCAGCTTCTCCATGCTTCCTGGAGGGGAGTCGGATGGCCATTAAGCCTTGGCTACACTCCGCATAGCCTGCCGAGCTTGCTCGTGCAATTGCGACAGCTCTTGCAGAAGATCATTTGATGATCCGGACACTTCCTCTTCGGGGCGGTTTGTCAACACACCTGCAATTACAGCTATATCAGCTACCGCTGCCTCCAAACTGTTATAAGATAAAAGCGGACACATACTGACTACGCCGCCTCAGAGCTTCTTGTTCTCCTTCACAGAGTCGGCTAGCTGCACTCGCACATCTTTCAGTTCTTCGCCTAGGTTGATGTTCGAATCCTGGAGTTTCTTTTTCTCTTCAACGACCTTTGTCAATACACGCTCGCCCGCTGCTAGTAGCTTTTTGGCTCTGTGTTCTTCGCTTCGAGCGGCGTCCAGCTACTCTCGTACTTGGTCTAAACGACCCAACACAAAGATTAGAACCCAGATTCACACTATCGGTGTAGCCTTATGAATTTTCGATAGAGGAAAATATTACCTGGAGATGCCTTGTATTTCTCCAGTTCGGTGTTAGCAGCAAGCAGCTAGCGTTGACACTTTTCTAGTTCCTGAGCCAGCTGGGTATTCTTCTCCGTAAGCACCTGGTGTACATTGATCCTTAAATCAGTTGTTTCAACTCCTTTAAGTCTCGGGGGCTACTGGCATATGGTTATCATAGTCAGACAAAGAAAATTTACCTGCACATCTTTTAAATGTTGCTTGGTGGCCCTGCTAATCCCATCTCGAGCAGCCCAGATGTATGCATCGGCTGCGTTGAAGGCGTTAAACGACTCTTCTGAAAAGCCAGGATCTTGTAAAATGGCCCGGCGGCGTCGATGATTCATAGCACTCTCCACTTCCGAGTTGGTGATGGATAAATCGTCCGAGTCCTCGGCTGGAGGACAGTCCGGCGTCGCCCCTGCATCAGCCCCCGTCTTCATGGCAGGATTTGAATCCTGGCTGTGGGAAGTACGGCCGCTCGGACCCCCGGATATAGTCCGGCGTGCCTTCCTCCTTGCAAATGGAAAACGGGAAGGTCATGGTTGGACGTGACTGCTCAGGGGCAGGTTGGTGAATTCATACCTCTTCGATGAAGGCACGGCCATATCTTCGTTTGCTTTCCTCTTGGAAGGCTTGTCCGGCGCGGGAACCAATCTCTTCGAAATCGCCGAACGTCTCCCTTGTGAAGCACGATACAGTGCGATGGGTGAGGCGGAATAAGAGCACTCTTGTAGAGAAGGTGTTTCTTAATTATTTACATGAGAAGCAGGAAGAAGGCCAGGATAGTCGGCGGTGATGGCCACTTTTCTGCCGTCATAGCTTGTCTGGTAGAACACTCCCCCCGCGAGCACCATGAATATATTTGAATCCTCTTCAAACCCAGGATCTAGTTCCCGGTTGTGGATCTCCGGTTGTGGGGCAGGACTATGAAGTCCTTCTGTGACCTTCCGCTAGTGCTGCCATAACAAATAGACTTGAAATTTATCAAAAGTAATCCGGAAGGGGAATGAGTGGAATCGAAGGGTCGAAGCTTACCCAACTAGGAGGATTATACCTAGAATATCCATCTATGTGATTAATGCGAAGAAACTCATCTTCCTCCCCTTTAAAAAGCTCGGCCAATATTTTGGCCAGAGCGGTGGGGGTATCCGGACCCTTCCGGCCATAACGAGAGGCGTCATCCTCTCCATTATAGTGCCACATGGGCAGCCCTCTGTATTGTAGCGGCTGAACCCCACGCACTATGGAGATCGCCATTACCTTGATTATTGTAAGACCGGACTGAGTGAGCGTCTTTATCTTGCTCATAAGCTGGCAAACTTCTGCGCTATCCTCCTCTTCAAGACTCTGAGGGCGCCAACTATGGCGTTTCTTCAGCGGAACGCTTGCAAATTCAGGAAGACCCTTTCGAAGTGGGTCGGGAAGCGCGGCGTCCTCAATATAGAACCATTCAGAAGGCCATTCTTTGGATGCCTTCCTTGGTGTGCCGGACAGATATCCGGTATCAGCGATACGCCATACTTCGGCTCCGCCCACTTCAAATATTGATTACACGAGACAAGACAGAACAACTTCCTCCATAGCTCGAAATGAGCCTCGATACCCAGGAATAATTCACATAAAGCGACGTAACCCACAATGTGCAGAACGGAGGCAGGGGTGAAGTTGTGCAACTAGAGGCCATAGTATTCCAGAAGCCCTCGGACGAACGGATGAATGGGAAATCCAACGCCCCTTAGTAGGTAGGGGACGAAACATACTCGCTCTCCCCTAGATGGATTGGGGAAGTCCTCTGCCCGAATATCGCCATTGAAGGAATCTAGCCCCACTCAAACAGGAACTAGATCTCGGGGGGGGGGGGGGGGAATCCCTGCGTTTGCAGCTCCGTCAATTGATCGTGGGACACTGAACACCTCTCCCACTGGCCTTTCTCTTGGCCGGAACAGGTGGAGGAGCTGGGGATGCTAGCCATGCTAGAATGGTTTCTCCCAAGCAATTTCCGGGGATTTCCTCTGTGTGGTGCCGAATGGATCTAGGATCCGATCTCTTTAATAGGCGCTCTCCCTTGCATGGGTGGGGTGTTATCTGCAAAAATACCCTGACCTTCCGCCTTTGATTGACACATGGGAGGTGAAGTTATTTAACGCGTAGAAGCCGAGGGGAGCGACATGGAACCAATGGTCGAATACATCACTTGGAGATCATTAAAGGAGGAACCCGCCTTGCAATGTCGAAGACAATTTGTGTGTCGAACACCTCGCTATTGAAGACTGGTTCGGGGGCTACTGAGGGAGTCCTGGACTAAGGGGTCCTCGGGTGTCCGGCCTATTATCCATGGGCCGGACTGATGGGCTGTGAAGATATGAAGGCCGAAGACTGTACATGTGTCCGGATTGGACTCTCCTTGGCGTGGAAGGCAAGTTTGGCGACCGACTATGAAGATTCCTTCTTATGTAACAAACTCTATGTAAACCCTAGACCCCCCCCGGTGTCTATATAAACCGGAGGGGTTAGTATATTCATTACCATAGTCATACAGGCTAGGCTTCTAGGGTTTAGCCATTACGATCTCGTGGTAGATCAACTCTTGTAACACCTATATTCATCAATATTAATCAAGCAGGACGTAGGGTATTACCTCCATAGAGAGGGCCCGAACCTGGGTAAACATCGTGTCCCCTGTCTCCTGTTACCATCGATCCTAGACGCACAATTCGGGACCCCCTACCCGAGATCTGCCGGTTTTGACACCGACAGTTGGTGGTAAGCAGTATGACTAATATCGCCCACAACTCTTTGTGTTCTACTCATGCATATATCATCTATGCATAGACCTGGCTCGGATGCCACGGTAGGGAAACGTAGTACTTCAAAAAAATCCTATGATCACGCAAGATCTATCTAGGAGATGCATAGCAACAAGATGGGAGAGTGTGTCCATGTACCCTCATAGACCGAAAGCGGAAGCGTTTAGTAGCGCAGTTGATATAGTCGAACGTCTTCACGATCCAACTGATCCAAGTATTGAACGTACGACACCTCCGTGTTCAGCACACGTTCAGCACGATGACGTCCCTCGAGCTCTTGATCCAATAGATGGTCGAGGGAGAGTTTCATCAGCACGACGGTGTGATGACAGTGTTGATGATGTGATCCACGCAGGGCTTCGCCTAAGCACTACGACAATATGACCGAGGTGGTAAACTATGGAGGGGGGCACCTCACATGGCTAAGATAATTGATGTTGTGCCTTTGGGGAGCCCTCTGCCAATGTATATAAAGGAGGGGGAGGAGGAGGCCGGCCAAGGGGGAGGTGCGCCAAGGGGGGAGTCCTACTAGGACTCCGACCTAGTAGGATTCGGCCCCCCTTTCCTTCCAATGGAGAGGGGGAAAGGGGGAAGGAGGGAGAGAGAGAAGGAAAGAGGGGGTCGCGCCCCCTCCCCTTGTCGAGTTCAGATTGGGGCAAGGGGCGCACCCCACCTCCTGTGGCCTGCCTCCTCTCCTCCACTATGGCCCATTAGGCCCAATAACTTTCCCAGGGGTTCCGGTAACCTCCCGGTACTCCAAAAAATCCCCCATCTTCTTCAGAACTGTTCCGGTGTCTGTATATAACCTTCCAATATATCAATCTTTATCTCTCAACCATTTCAAGACTCCTCGTCATGTCTGTGATCTCATCCGGGACTCCGAACAAACTTCGATCATCAAAAACACATAACTCATAATACAAATCGTCATCGAACGTTAAGCGTGCGGACCCTACGGGTTCGAGAACTATGTTTCCGGTCAATAACCAATAGCGGAACCTGGATGCTCATATTAGCTCCTACATATTCTACGAATATCTTTATCGGTCAAACCGCATAACAACATACGTCATTCCCTTTGTCATCAGTATGTTACTTGCTCGAGATTCGATCGTCGGTATCATCATAACTAGTTCAATCTCGTTACCGGCAAGTCTCTTTACTCGTTCCGTAATGCATCATCCCGCAACTAACTCATTAGTCACATTGCTTGCAAGGCCTATAGTGATGTGCATTACCGAGACGGCCCAAAGATACCTCTCCAATACACCGAGTGACAAATCCTAATCTCAATCTATGCAACCTCAACAAACACCTTCGGAGACACCTATAGAGCATCTTCATAATCACCCAGTTATGTTGTGACATTTGATATCCCATAAGGTGTTCCTCCGGTATTCGGGAGTTGCATAATCTCATAGTTAGAGGAATATGTATAAGTGATGAAGAAAGCAATAGCAATAAAACTAGACGATCATAATGCTAAGCTAACGGATGGGTCTTGTCCATCACATCATTCTCTAATGATGTGATCCCGTTCATCAAATGACAACACATGTCTATGGTCAGGAAACTTAACCATCTTTGATTAACGATCTAGTCAAGTAGAGGCATACTAGGGACACTCTGTTTGTCTATGTATTCACACATGTACTAAGTTTCCGGTTAATACAATTCTAGCATGATTAATAAACATTTATCATGATATAAGGAAATATAAATAACAACTTTATTATTGCCTCTATGGCATATTTCCTTCACCCCTGCCCCCGTATATAAAGGAGGAGAGGGGAGGAGGCCGCCCATAGGGACGCGCCATGGGGGGAAACCGACTTGGGGTAAAGGGGGAAGGAGAGGGAGAGGGAGAAGGAAAGGGGGGCAGCGCCCCCCCTGTCCAATTCGGACTGCCCATGGGGGGGCGCCACCCCTTGTGGGCCACCCTCCCTCTCCCCTATGGCCCATGTTGGCTCATTACTTTCCCCGGGGGGTTCCGGTAATCCCTCGGTACTCCGATAAATATCCGAAACACTCTGAAACCATTCCGGTGTCTGAATACTATCATCAATATATTAATATTTACCTCTCAACCATTTTGAGACTCCTCGTCATGTTAGTGATCTCATCCAGGACTCCGACCAATCTTCGGTCACCAAAACCACATAACTCATAATACAAATCATCATCGAACGTTAAGCGTGCGGACCCTACGAGTTTGGGAACTATGTAGACATGACCGAGACACATCTCCGATCAATAACCAACAGCGGAACTTGGATGCTCTTATTGGTTCCTACATATTCTACGAAGATCTTTATCGGTCACACCGTAATGACAACATACATTATTCACTTTGTCATCCGGATGTTACTTGCCCGAGATTCGATTGTTGGTATCCTCATACCTAGTTCAATCTCGTTACTCGCAAGTCTCTTTACTCGTTCCGTAATGCATCATCCCGTAACTAACTCAATAGTCACATTGCTTGCAAGGCTTATTATGATGTGCATTACCGGGAGGGCCCAAAGATACCTCTCCGATACTCGGCGTGAAAAATCCTAATCTCGATCTATGCCAACCCAACAAACACGTTCGGAGACATCTCTAGAGCATCTTTATAATCACCCAGTTACGTTGTGATGTTTGATAGCACACAATACGTCCCTCCTGTTGGGGAAAGTAGCATGCAATTTCAAAAAAATTCCTACGATCACGCAAGATCTATCTAGGAGATGCATAAAACGAGAGGGGGAGATTGTGTCCACGTTCCCTCGTAGACTGAAAGCGGAAGCATTAGCTTAATGCGGTTGATGTAGTTTAACGTCTTCGCGATCCAACCGATCAAGCACTGAACATACGGCACCTCCAAGTTCTGCACACGTTCAGCTCGATGACGCCCCTCGAACTCTTGATCCAACAAAGTGTCGAGGGAGAGTTTTGTCAGCACGACGGCGTGGTGACAGTGATGGTGATGTGATCTACGCAGGGCTTCGCCTAAGCACTACGACAATATGACTGGAGGAGTAAACTATGGAGGGGGGCACTGCACATGGTTAACAGAACAATTGATGTGCTTTGGGGTGCCCCCTGCCCCCGTATATAAGGGAGGAGAGGGGAGGAGGCTGGCCCTAGGGGGCACGCCAAGTGGGGGGAACCCACTAGGACTCCTAGTCCTAGTCGGCCCCCTTCCTTTCTTTCATAGGGGAAAAGGGAAGGAGAGGGAGAGGGAGAAGGGAAGGGGGGCCGTGCCCCCTCCCCTTTTCCAATTCAGACTGCCCATGGGGGGCGTGCCACCCCTTGTGGGCTGCCCTCTCTCTCCCCTATGGCCCATGTTGGCCCATTACTTTCCCGAGGGGGTTCCGGTAACCCCTTTGTACTCCGATAAATATCCGAAACACTCCGAAACCATTCCGGTGTCCGAATACTATCGTCCAATATATCAGTCTTTACCTCTCGACCATTTCGAGACTCCTCGTCATATCTGTGATCTCATCTGAGACTCCGAACAATCTTCGGTCACCAAAACACATAACTCATAATACAAATCTTCATCGAATGTTAAGTGTGCGGACCCGACAGGTTCAAGAACTATGTAGACATGACCGAGACACATCTCCGATCAATAACCAACAGCGGAACCTGGATGCTGATATTAGTTCCTACATATTCTATGAAGATCTTTATCGGTCAAACCGTAATGACAACATATGTTATTCCCTTTGTCATCGGTATGTTACTTGCTCGAGATTCGATCATCGGTATCCTCATAGCTAGTTCAATTTCGTTACTGGCAAGTCTCTTTAATCATTCTATAATGCATCATACCCTAACTAACTCATTAGTCACATTGCTTGAAAGGCTTATCATGATGTGCATTACCGAGAGGGCCTAGAGATACCTCTCTGATACTCAGAGTGACAAATCCTTATCTCGGTCTATGCCAACCCAACAAACACCTTCGGAGACACTTGTAGGGCATCTTTATAATCACCCAGTTATGTTGTGACGTTTGATAGCACACAAGGTGTTCCTCCGGTATTCGGGAGTTGCATAATCTCATAGTCAAAGGAATATGTATAAGTCATGAAGAAAGCAATAACAATGAAACTTAATGATCATTATGCTAAGATAATGGATGGGTCTTATCCATCACATCATTCTCCTAATGATGTGATCCCGTTCATCAAATGACAACAGATGTCTATGGTCAGGAAACTAAACCATCTTTGATTAAGAAACTAGTCAAGTAGAGGCATACTAGGGACACTTTGTTTCGTCTATGTATTCACACATGTATCAAGTTTTCGGTTAATACAATTCGAGCATGAATAATAAACATTTATCATGATATAAGGAAATATAAATAAAAACTTTATTATTGCCTCTAGGGCATATTTCCTTCAGTCTCCCACTTGCACTAGAGTCAATAATCTAGATTACATTGTAATGATTCTAACACCCATGGAGTCTTGGTGTTGATCATGTTTTGCTCGTGGAAGAGGCTTAGTCAAGGGCCTGCAACATTCAGATCCGTATGTATTTTGCAAATCTCTATGTCTCCCTCCTTGACTTGATTGCGAATGGAGTTGAAGCGTCTCTTGTTGTGTTTGGTTCTCTTGTGAAATCTAGATTCCTTTGCTTAAGGCAATTGCCACTACTGCAGGATGGTCCAAACACGACACTACGATCAGAGACCATTCGACGAAACTATGTGTGATGTCATAATCACAAACAGTGGTGTAAAAAACGTCAAAAAAGGTGCAAAACGTTTGTGATGACGGATGCATCAAACACAGTTCAGATTTTAGTTGCGTGTGTGTTGCAGGGCATACGGTTCAGTTCAATTAACTGTTTGGGATGAGGAGGAACAAAAGAAACGGGCAGCCAGACCAAGGTGTGTGCGATATACAACATACGGTTCACTAGGATGAACTGTGTGTGATTAGGCAACACAATGGAAATGGTTCAACTGAACAAGATGTGTGTGATACGCGGCAAATAGGTCCGTAATCAGAAATGTGTGCGAAGACCAATAATAACACAGACGATTGCTGCTAATAAGCCATGTGATTTGCTCTGACTATAGAAGAATAACATGTATATATATATAACTGAAATAAACATCCAATTACATAAGTGACTATACAGATCATTCGCACACACCTCAATAAACAATCGCATGCATTGTAAAGTAGGAGAAATGATTGTCTAGTCATCTACTTCTTGTGACGCTCCCGCCACTGCTCTGTGGCTCGATCCCTTGTCTGGGGCAGGAAGAAGCAACTTCCTCATGCCAACGATCCGCCTGTACATCTCATAGCTTGTGTACGCGTCCTTGGCTACGTACTTGACATGTTGTTCATCCAGTTCTCTCATGCCACACACTGTGCCAGGCGTTCTTGTCCTTCTTGCTCTCATTCTTCATCTTCATGTAGTAGGAATCGATGATGGCCGAGGTGAGGTCAACTAGCGAGTTCAGTTTGTTTTTGTCGCTGCCCCAGACCTTGTAGTGGTGCTGGATGTTGACAAGATTCGGGCATTTCAAGCCCAAAACCTTGAACGCTTTTAGATCGTTGGTGGTGTCCACCGTAGCGAAATTGTAGTCGGAGCTATTGATAAACCTAGAGAAACGCTCGCAAGGCCTTGTGGCAAGGTGGTAGTGGTAGATGAGGACGTCATGTCACACGCACAACTGGGCGAGGGCAACCTTCTGATCGTGCTCGGCACGACCGATGGTGTACTTGAGGTCGAAGCCGACCACTTGGTACCTGTCCTCGCCAAGGAACTACTCCATAGTTTGGATGGAGCTCTCCACCGATACCTGATCATTCGTGTACACCACCGAGAGGGCCTTCCCCTCACATGCGTGTCCACTACGTGATGCGTGGTGAACTTCCTGCCGTTGTCGTCGGCGGCCACTGGGAGCGCCATTGGAACCACGGAGATCGCCATTGGAACCGCTGGATGTCCTCTCTATTTGTGTCGTCATGGGTGTGCTTATTGTGTCGTGTGACGCGAGAGATGAAGGTAAATGGCCGCAGGAATAAATGGGGGTCAGGTGGCCTGGATTCTCTGCACGTCCGCATGGCAGTTTTTGTAGCGGGTAACTGCATTGTCGCGCCGGGCCCGGCGCAACCGCATGCGCACGAACGTGCGTGATCGAGCGCCGGCCCCAAACACTGGCAGCGCGCATGGAGGGACGAGGGCAGAGCACCTGGAGGGACACGAGAGCAGAGCGCACGCGGCGGAATGCGAGCAGAGCGCGCCGCGGCCGCCTGAACCGCAAGCAACCACACGCATAGAGCAGTTGAACACGCAGGAAATGGTCGCCTACAAGCCCGCCGACAGTTGCGTCGCTGCGTAGAGAGCGGATGTGTGCTCTACCTCCGTCTAGTCTATAGTCCCCTTTATATTTTGTGCCATACTTTGCCCTCAAATTTAACCAACAAAATGTTAATGCTGTTGTAGAAATTATATAATTGGAAACTATGTTCAAATAAGAATCCAACTATATAATCTTTGGTGACATGCATTCGTATTTTGTGCCATACAAACGTTTTTTTATTAACCGTATGTGTACGTGGCCTTTCATCCTCCTCTCAAACATCTTGTCACCCCGCTGCCGCAGATGGCTTACAGCGTGCGGGGGCGTTCTTTTGGCCAAACGGTGGTGCCAATGAATCGTCGGTGAGCCCGTTCCCACGCAACCTCGCAAGTTCGCGCGAAAGCTTCCCGCCCGAATCGATGAAATCCCCCAAAATCCCAATGCTTACCGGCCTGCTATATAAACCCTCACGGCCGATGAGTCCTACGTCGCATTTTCCCCTTCCTCCCTGTAGCTTATCTTTTCTGCTTCTCCCACAATCGCCAATGGCACCGGTCCGTCATCGTCGCTCAGCAACTCCGCCGTCATCAGAGGACAGCTCCAGCTAGGAGGCTACACCGCGGCAGCGGCAGTCCCCGACGTAGTGTAATGCGCTGCGTCCCTGTTGGGTGTGTGCGGAACACCCACCACACGCTCCGCCGCCGCTACCCGTTGGCAGCTGTTGTCGGCCGCCGTTGCCGCCACACCACCTTAGAAGGCCAGGCCCATCGCCCGCTCCGCCGCCGTGACCTGAAGGGGAGAGGTGGCCATCGTGGCCGCCACTCCACTGTCGGCCACCGTGGCCATCACCTGCTCCACCACCGCGGCCCGTAGGCGGGGGGTGGTGGTCGTGGCCGCCACCCCATCATCGGCCGCTGTGGCTGCTAGCCCACCATCAACCGCTGGGGGGGTCATCACCCGCTCCGCCATCGCCGCCCGAAGGCGGGAGGCAGAGGTGGATGCCCGCACGTGCGTCAGCGATCTTGCGTGCTACACCGAGTTCCCGCGGGAGGAGGAGGAGCGCCTCATCGAGCATGCAAAGAACCTTACCGCCGCCGTGGCCGCGGCACACACTGCCTCAAAGGCGAGGAATCGGGAAATCTATGAGGTGAACCAGCGCTTCGAGAGGGGTCGCCTGGAGCAGTAGAGGGCGTTCGAGGTGAGCGTCGCCGAAGCTGCAGTAGCGGCGGGCACCGTATTGCAGTTGTCCAGCTCGTCGGTAGGCTCCTCCTCCTCTGCCTCTTACTAAGCACGCTCGGCAGAGGAGAGGCTGCCGGAAGTAGTACAAAGCCCCTCCGTAGTAGTAGTATTTAGGGGCTATTATGTTCGGTTCATCTGACTATGGATGTGGTGGAACTGTACAACGTACTTAAACTTAGCTAGTATATATAGTTGAACTAGCTATTTTAGTACGTGGTTGGCAACAATTGGAGAAAAGTTTGGTTGGTTCAGCTGTCGAGTTGAACTATTTGTATAAATTAAGAACGACTGGTTAATCTATGAATGAATGTATGCTTAATTACTGAATTTTAGTTGCAAAAATTAGATACCGGTAGTGATTTTTAGCTTCATATTTTGACAAATCACAATGTTACAAGGTTGACAAATGGCAATGTTAATAGATCAACAAATGTCAATCTTTCCAGTTTGACAAATGGCAACATACCCAATATGACAGATGCAAATCTTACCAAATTGTTTGTAAGTGGTTGCACATGGCTTATCCAAAAGAACCGTTTGCGTTGAAGAGATGCACAAATCCTGCTCTCACTTTGCATATGGGTGTTCTATCTAAAACATTTGTGATCAAGAGCCGCAAAAATCCTGCTCAACACATTTTCCCTTGGCTTCCTGGGGAAGCTGTCAGTTTGCATACGGGTGTTCTAACTAAAACGTTTGCGATGAGTGTTTTATATTTAAAAACCATTGACGTTTTTTTCAAAAGAAAATCGTTTGATAAGTCTGTACATTAAGAGAGATAAACGCAAGTTCGCTCAAACCATATCTTTCATTCAGTCATACTGTGAATTTATATTCATATGATCGAGATACAATATTAAACCCAAGATAAAAAACTATTTCCGGCGGCGGCGGAGGCGGCGTGCCGCGCCGTCATTGTCGTTATCGTCCTCCGGGATGCCGTTGTTGAAGTCTTCAATGCAGCACAAAATGTTCTTCACATGTAAATCAAACATCATGTCATCGCACGATCGACGGGAGGGGCGTGGGAGGATGATAGCTGGCGGCGCTGAGAGGTAGCGGTCGACGGTGGCGTCCCATGCCGCTGAGAGGGGCGCGCGCACGGGCACAGACGCGGCAGGTACAGCCAAACGCACTGGGACCTGCGTCGTGGTGGGTGGAGGGGCGTGCACGGGCACAGGCATTGGCGCTGGCATGTACACGAGCTCGCGCGGGTCCGCCGAGACCTAGCTGACGCCCGCGGCTTCCAGCTCTGCGATAGTGCTTGACGACCAGCCCATCAATGCTACGGGGATGGTCGCTGGCGCGGGTGCGGGGATGGGAGCTGGGACGGGAGTAGGGGCAGCAACCGCCGCGGCCAGCTCATTTTGGGCCATGTCCATGAGGCCCCATTCCTCCTTATTTTCTATATCCTCCGGCTCGGAGTCGACTTCACCAAACTTGAAGACTAGTGGCAGATGATCCTTCTGCGCCATGGTGTTGGTGGAGGTCTGCGGGAGGGAGGGAATGGAAGGTGAACAGTAAGGCCGCATGTATTAAGTAATGGCTCGGGCGCCATTAATGGAGAGGAAGGCGGGCGGCCATGGAAGTTAAAGGGCTCGCTTCCCAGAGAGCCTATGCAGCGTACAGCTCGCATGCTTCCCGGTGAGCCTGGGCATTGGAGGATAGCTTACATGCCTCTCGGTCAGCCTACACACCAAACTGCGCTCGCACGCCTCCTGTTCAGTCAAGGTCAAGCAGCTGTCTGCACTGCACCTCCTATAGCCATTAAAACCAAGACACGTGGCGTCACGTGAATGGTTAACAGAACGCACACGGTTTGAATTATACAAACATTTGAGATATTAAAGTGACATCTATTTTTTCAAAATGCCTTTGTTGGCTGTTATTCGGGTGCCATTCCATGATATCATGCCAAGCTTCATGAATTTCAGACGAGTTTTATATTTACTAGAATTTAAAAACAAAGTATCTCAACGTTTTGCCGGCAATCAACGGTGCCCTGTTGTTCGAAATTCATTCCCATTTCTTGGGTGGGACCTAAGCATGCACCCAAGGACACAGATTTGATTTTTCATCCAATTTATATGCACTGGAGCATGTGCATGTAGTTCAAATTTGAATTATGCACATAAATGCATTGAAAACTCAGTTAATGCATAAAAATGTCCAAACGAACCCTGAAAAATCACAACAATTGACACAACACTCATGTTGTTCTATGTTGACACAAGAATTTTTTTGAAAGCAATAAGAGGCAATGGATATTGTTTCGTCCCCAAAGGTGGGATGTCCCCTACCGAAACCATCATGCTTGTTGCGAGAAGCTCTGGTTTGTGAGAAGCATATACCCAAACCTGCCCCAAATGGGACAAAAAATTTACCACGGCATGTTGATGCCGCTCCATGATAGCATGCCAAGTTTCATGAATTTCAGATGACTTTTGGATTTTCAAGAATTTAAAAAGCAGGCATCTCAATGTTTTTGGCCGAGTGACAGTGGCAGGGTGTTTGACATTCATTCCCATTTCTTGCATGGGACCTAAGCATGCAACCAAGAACACAGATTTGAATCTTCAACAAATTTATATGCATTAGAGCATGTGCATGTAGTTCAAATTTGAATTATGCACATGAATTCATTGAAAACTCAGTTACTCCATAAAAATGTCCAAACGAACCTCGAAAAATCACAAAAATTGAAACAACACTCCTATTGTTTCTATGTTGACAAAAGAATGAAAGCAATAAGAGGCAATGGATATTGTTTCATCCCCAAAGGTGGGACGTTCCCTACCAAAACCATCATGCTTGTTGTGAGAAGCTCTGGTTTGTGAGAAGCCTATACCCAAACCTGCCCCAAATGGGACAAAAATTTTACCACGACATCTTGATGCCGCTCCATGATAGCAAGTCAAGTTTCATGAATTTCGGACGAGTTTTGGATTTAGTAGAGTTTAAAAACAAGGTATCTCAATATTTGCGGCCGAGTGACGGTGGCAGGGTGTTTGACATTCATTCCCACTTCTTGCATGGGACCTAAGCATGCAACCAAGGACACATATTTGAATTTTCAACCAATTTATATGCATTAGAGCTTGTGCATGTAGCTCAAATTTGAATTATGCACATAAATGCATTGAAAACTCAATTACATAAAAATGTCCAAACGAACCCTGGAAAATCCCAAAAATTGACAAAACACTCCTGTTGTTCTATGTTGACACTAGGAAAAAATTGAAATCGAGAAGAGGCAATGGATATCATTTCGTCCAGAAAGGTGAAACGTTCCCTACCGAAACCATGAGGCTTGTTGTGAGAAGCTCTGGTTTGTGAGAAGCATAACCCCAAACCTGCCCCAAATGGGACAAAAAAATTTCCATGGCATGTTGATGCCGCTCCATGACAACATGCCAAGTTTCATGAATATCAGACGAGCTTTGGATCTACTAGAATTTAAAAACCAGGTATCTCAATGTTTGCTGCCGAGTGACGGTGGCAGGGTGTTTGACATTCATTCCCATTTCTTGCATGGGACCTAAGCATGCAACCAAGGACACGTATTTGAATTTTCAACCAATTTATATGCATTAGAGCATGTGCATGTAGTTGAAATTTGAATTATGCACATGAATGCATTGAAAACTCAGTTAATGCATAAAATGTCCAAACGAACCCCAAAAAATCACAAAAATTTACACAACACTCGTGTTGTTCTATGTTGACACGAGAAAAAAATTTGAAAGCAATAAGAGGCAATGGATGTAGTTTCGTCCCCAGAGGTGGGACGTTCCCTACCGAAACCATCATGCTTGTTGTGAGAAGCTCTGGTTTGTGAGAAGCATATACCCAAACCTGCCCCGAATGGGACAAAAAATCTACCATGGCATGTTGATGCCGCTCCATGATAGCATGCGAAGTTTCATGAATCTCAGATGAGTTTTGGATTTACTAGAATTTAGAAACAAGGTATCTCAATGTTTGCGGCCGATTGACGGTGGTAGGCTATTTGACATTCATTCCCAGTTCTTGCATGGGACCTAAGCATGCAACCAAGGACACAAATTTGAATTTTCAACCAATTGCTTTAGAGCATGTGCATGTAGTTCAAATTTGAATTATGCACATAAATGCATTGAAAACTCAATTAATGCATAAAAATGTCCAAACGAACCCCGAAAAATCCCAAAAATTGACACAACACCCTTGTTGTTCTATATTGACACTAGGAAAAAATTGAAATTGACAAGAGGCAATGGATATCATTTCGTCCAGAAAGCCGAAATGTTCCCTACCGAAACCATCAGGCTTGTTGTGAGAAGCTTTGGTTTGTGAGAAGCATATCCCCAAACCTGCCCCAAATGGGACAAAAAATTTACCACGACATGTTGATGCCGCTCCATGACAACATGCCAAGTTTCATGAATTTCAGACAAGCTTTGGATTTACTAGAATTTAAAAAACAAGTATTTCAATGTTTGCGGCCGAGTGACGGTGGCAGGGTGTCTGACATTCATTCCCATTTCTTACATGGGACCCAAGCATGCAACCAAGGACACATATTTGAATTTTCAACTAATTTATATGCATTAGAGCATGTGCCTGTAGTTCAAATTTGAATTATGCACATGAATGCATAGAAAACTCAGTTAATGTATAAAAATGTCCAAGCGAACCTCGAAAAATCCCAAAAATTGACAAAACACTCCTGTTGTTCTATGTTGACACTAGGAAAAAATTTGAAATCAAGAAGAGGCAACGGATATCGTTTCGTCTAGAAAGGTGAGACGCTCCCTACTGAAACCGTCACACTTGTTGTGAGAAGCTCTGGTTTATGAGAAGCTTATACCCAAACCTGCCACAAATGGGACAAAAATTTTACCACGACATGTTGATGCTGCTCCATGATAGAAGGCCAAGTTTCATGAATTTCGGACGAATTTTGCATTTACTACAATTACAAAAGCAAGCACGTCGACATTTGCCGGAGAGCCACGATGCTGTGGTGTTCGAATTTCATCCCCATTTCTTGCATGGCATATAAGCATGAACCCATGAACACATATATGATTTTACAACCCATTTTGGTGCACCGGAGCATGTGCGTGTAGTTTAATTTTGAATTGTGCACCTGAAATGGCTAGAAAACCAATTTAATGTATAAAATATTCAAATGAACCTTGAATAATTCGAATTCTTTTACAACACACATATAGTTGCATGTTCACTGCAGATAAAAGGTCTAGCAATTCAAACACCATCCATTGCCGCTGTGACCCCATTAAGTAATTCAAATCAAGATGAAAAATCAAGTAGATCCCACACGGTCTATTATCACCAACCGTGTGAGATGCAGCACAAAATATCCTAGAGCACCGTCGGTGTATAGTATGCCTATGGCTTACGCGAGAAGGTGCGTCGGCTACAGTCCACAGCTGGCGTCTCAAGCACACTACCTTGCTCCCCAAATGTCATTTCACTGTTCAATCATTGCCGGTGAAAGATGGGCACGTGGACCCGCATCGTGAGGGCAACTTCGGTGGGCCACTCCAGCGAGAGCGCGACCGTAGCCTCCATGCGCATGCTAACAAGGTGCATGAGCGCGGCTGCAATCTGCGATCGGGCGGCCAAGGCAGCCCAAACGGCCATTGTTGCTTCCCAGGTGGCAGCAGCAACATCTGCCTCGGGGATAGCACCTGGCGAGAGCGGCACTATAGTTGTCCGTTCCGCAGCGGCGGCCTTAGCCCTGATGGAGGCCGCCCACGCCCAGCTAGTGGCGGTCACCGCACAAATCGAGTGGAGCTTCTCCGACAACGGTCAGCAACCCACGGTCGAAGAGTTGGCAATCGCCGAGAGCATTCGAGCAGTCATACATTCCTCCGCCGCATACCTTGCGACGATGGAGCCCGTCCAAGCCCAGATTGTGGCCGCCCACGCCCAGCTCGTGGCGGCCTTTTCCAAAGATATGGCGGATGCGGATGGCGAGATGCTTGCTGAGTATGGTGCTATGGATGCCATGGAGGCAGCGGCGGAGATCGACGAGCACCAGCCGTAGTAGTACTCTTTGTTTTGTTTAATTAAGAGCGCCGGTCTTTAATTTGTTAGGGTAACGTTTAGGTCAGCTAGCTCTGTTTAATTGTTGAACTTGCTCCATTAAGAAGTGTGGGTGTGTTGTAGTCTCCTTTGTGTATCCAAATTATGCAATGACGTGGATGACCACTATAACCAGGGAAATTCAAACCAAAATTTTTGACGTTCAAACTCATCACACATGGGTTAAGCTATCTGAATCGTTTGTGATGTTCACATATCGTACACGGTCCTGAATAAGGGACCATGTCTGATGACAGTTTGCGCACCAGTTTTTTTGCCGAAGCGATTCCAAATTTTCGGCTTCTGCGGAAATATCTACCTCCTTGCCCCCTCCCCCTTACCAAAAGCCACATTTCCCCTGTTTCTGTCTTTCTTTCCAAGTTCAAACCTTCACTCCTTGCTTGCAGCACCGCCTCCTCGCCGGGACCCTCCTTCATGCTGCTCGGCCTCGTCTATCCAGGCAGGTAATCCACACCCGACCCCCATCCTCCTCCTCCTTCCACATCCCACATGCCCCGACCACTAGTGTGAGCGCGACTCCTTCCACCCTAATCACCGTCCCCTCCACCAAATAAGCGCCGCCCTAAGCCATGGTATATGTAGTATAGCCAAGATATCAAGGAGGATTTGGCAGCGGAGAATTAAATCACGGCCACACGCACGAATGAGGTCGCGATGGCTACCATTCGTGCCGACCCCCAGATCTTGGAGGAACACCTTGTCATTTGCTAGCTACGCTGGTTAAGCATGCTTGGTTTACCCGTTCCGCGTGCAGCTCCTGCCTTTCCTTCACAAATTCTAGTGAATTGTGCTATCTAATTTGACCATGAAATCTGTTGCTCTAGTGTATATGTTCTATATGTCGTGCAGTGTGGTGCTCACTTATTAAATGTTTTGTTAATTAGTCGTCGTATTCACTTAACTATTTGGTTCAATTCTGCAAATGTGATGTTCAATTCTTCAGGCTGCAATTTTGTATTGTCTTCCATGTGAGAAATAAATTGAATTTATCTTTACAAAATACATGAGAAACGAATACAATTACTATATTTCCAAGTTGTCAAGCATGCTTGGTTTGGTTATACATTGTGCAATGTGGTGCTTAGTTAACGTTTGGTTCATTTGTGTTATGGTGTTTAGTTAATTGTTTGGTTCAATTCGGCAATGTGATGTTCAATAGTTGTGGGTGCATTCTGTTATTATATACCATGTGAGGAATAAATTGAATTTGGCTGTAGTAAATACATGAGGAACAAATACAATTGCTATATTTCCAAGTTGTTAAGCATGCTTGGTTTGGTTAACTGTCTGATCTTCTATTAGGAGTATGTTATATTGTGCAATGTGGTGCTCAGTTAATGTTTGGTTCATTTCTTGTGGTGTTTAGTTAACTACTTGGTTCAATTCTATAATGCGATGTCCAATTGTCATGGGTAGAATTTTGTATTGTTGTGCATGTGAGGAATAAATCGAATTTGGCTGCACTTAATACATGAGAAACATATACAAGTGCTATATTTCCTAGTTCTTAATCATGCTTGGTTTGGATTAATGGGTTTTCCGTGTGGCTTGAATTAATCTGATGAATCTGCAATGTGCTAACTATTATACCTTGCTTTTTTTCATTCCTTTGCCCCATTTCCAATATAGAGAAGATATTTATGCACATCCTTGTTTTCAGGCCTCTCCAAAGCAGTTCACTGATGATTACCTCTCAAACCACCTCTATGGTCAGGAGGCGAGGAAGGTTTTCATACAACACCCACGGTTCAATATTGAAGTGTTCCTGAAGAGGACGAAGGACGAACAGTCAATCATCCACAGGCACTGGCCTAAAGTTGCAAAGGCCTTCAACATGAATGAAGGCTCAATATTTCCCTTCCGCTTCAGCAGTTTTCCACATGAGATGCATCGGTCTATATACCGTCTATGATGCTAATTTCGAAAGGTTTTACATGTTGCATGTGAAACTTGGTGCTGGTGCAGTTGTGTAATGGGGTAGCTGAGTGCTGAAGTTATATCATGTTGTACTCTGATGTATTTCAATTATGAAATCCTGCTTCCTTAATATGGAATGAAATATATTATGTGCTTAATATGAATGTCAATTAGATTAATAAATGAATTATTAATAATAGGGCAATTAGCCTGCTAATGGTGAATTAGCCTGCTAATTGGGTTTTGCTATTGCAAACGGTTATTGAGAAAATACCGTGGGCGATGACCTCAGGCAACACACACAGTTTCTAGGAATAAACCGCGCTGGATCAGTGAACAATCACACATGACCTTCTCTTGAAAACTGTTTGCGTTAGGCCACCTTGCGCAAACGTTTACCACATAAAAATTGTGTGTGATGGACAACCTTTTCCACACACTTTCTTCTATGCATCGTGTGTGATGCATTCAATAACGCAAACGATAAAATTGTTAATATCGTGTGCAATGGCAACGCTATCACAAACGATTTAACGGGGAAAATTGTGTGTGATGTACCTGTCAACGGAAATGTTTTCCTTGGAGTGACTGTGTGGGATGCACATAAGGACGGAAATGTTTAGCGGGGACTGACTGTGTGGGATGTACTTGCGACTGGAAACAATTTCGCCTGTATAATTGTATTTTTTAGCTCTACTGTACGTATTACCGTATTTGAGCGCTCGCCGGTCGCACACGACCTCATTTTGCCGAGCGTTTCTGCCAGGAGGGCATATCCCCGACAGTTTCTAGGTTGTGTGGGAAGGGCCCCCCTATCGCCGTCACTCACTAGGCGACGGTTCCAAATGCCGTTGTGGAAAGGGGTTAAAATTCATTTGTATAGCACCGACGCGTACCGGTGTGCTCGAGTATTATCACAAAAGATTTTCATTGGACCCGATGCACTAGGTATTAAGCCTAGATGAGATATTAACTCCTTCATTTGCTGCTTCCGAAGCAGCTATGTACTCCGCTTCACACGTAGATCCCACCACGACGCTTTGCTTGGAACTACACCAAATGACAGCTCCACCATTCAATATAAATACGTATCCGGTTTGCGACTTAGAGTCATCCGGATCAGTGTCAAAGCTAGCATCAACGTAACCATTTACGACAAGCTCTTTGTCACCTCCATAAATGAGAAACATATCCTTAGTCCTTTTCAGGTATTTCAGGATGTTCTTGACCACTGTCCAGTGATCCAGTCCTGGATTACTTTGGTACCTCCCTGCTAAACTTATAGCAAGGCACACATCAGGTCTGGTACACAACATTGCATACATGATAGAACCTATGGTTGAGGCATAGGGAATGACTTTCATTTTCTCTCTATCTTCTGCAGTGGTCGGGCATTGAGTCTGACTCAACTTCACACCTTGTAACATAGGCAAGAACCCTTCCTTTGACTAATCCATTTTGAAATTCTTCAGAACTTTATCAAGGTATGTGCTTTGTGAAAGTCCAATTAAGCGTCTTGATCTATCTCTATAGATCTTGATGCCCAATATATAAGAAGCTTCACCGAGGTCTTTCATTGAAAAAATCTTATTCAAATATCCTTTTATGATATCCAAAAATTCTATATCATTTCCAATCAACAATATGTCATCTACATATAATGTTAGAAATGCTATAGAGCTCCCACTCACTTTCTTGTAAATACAGGCTTCTCCGAAAGTCTGTATAAAACCATATGCTTTGATCACACTATCAAAGCGTACATTCCAACTCCGAGATGCTTGCACCAGTCCATAAATGGATCATTGGATGCACACTTTGTTAGCACCATTTGGATCGACAAAACCTTCTGGTTGCATCATATACAACTCTTCTTTAAGAAATCCATTAAGGAATGCAGTTTTGACGTCCATTTGCCAAATTTCATAATCATAAAATGCGGCAATTGCTAACAAGATTCGGACAGACTTAAGCATTGCTATGGCTGAGAAGGTCTCATCGTAGTCAACTCCTTGAACTTCTCAGAAACTTTTCGCAACAAGTCGAGCTTTCAAGACAGTGACATTACCATTATCGTCAGTCTTCTTCTTGAAGATCCATTTATTCTCTATGGTTTGCCGATCATCGGGCAAGTTAACCAAAGTCCATACTTTGTTCTCATACATGGATCCCATCTCAGATTTCATGGCCTCAAGCCATTTCGCAGAATCTGGGCTCGTCATTGCTTCCTCATAGTTCGTAGGTTTGTCATGGTCTAGAAACATGACTTCCAGAATAGGATTACCATACCACTCTGGTGCGGAATGTACTCTGGTTGACCTACGAGGTTCAGTAGTAACTTGATCTGAAGTTTCATGATCATCATCATTAGCTTCCTCATTAATTGGTTTAGGCATCACTGGAACTGATTTCTGTGATGAACTACTTTCCAATTCGAGAGAAGGTACAATTACCACATCAAGATCCACTTTCCTCCCACTCACTTCTTTTGAGAGAAACTCCTTCTCTAGAAATAATCCATTCTTAGCAACAAATACCTTGCCTTCGAATCTGTGATAGAAGGTGTACCCAAGAGTTTCTTTTGGGTATCCTATGAAGACGCACTTCTCCGATTTGGGTTTGAGCTTATCAGGCTGAAGGTTTTTCACATAACATCGCAACCCCAAACTTTAAGAAATGACAACTTAGGTTTCTTGCCAAACCACAGTTCATACGGTGTCGTCTCAGCAGATTTAGATGGTGCCTTATTTAACATGAATGCAGTTGTCTCTAATGCATAACCCCAAAATGATAGCGGTAAATCGGTAAGAGACATCATAGATCACACCATATCTAATAAAGTACGATTACGACGTTCGTAGACACCATTACACTGTGGTGTTCCAGGTGGCGTGAGTTGTGAAACTATTCCACATTATTTTAAATGAAGACCAAACTCATAACTCAAATATTCGCCTCTGCGATCAGATCGTAGAGACTTTATTTTCTTGTTATGATGATTTTCCACCTCACGCTGAAATTCTTTGAACTTTTCAAATGTTTCAGACTTATGTTTCATTAAGTAGATATACCCATATCTGCTCAAATCATCTGTGAAGGTCAGAAAATAATGATACCCGCCACGAGCCTCAACACTCATCGGACCGCATACATCAGTATGTATTGTTTCCAATAAGTCAGTGGCTTGCTCCATTGTTCCGGAGAACGGAGTCTTAATCATCTTGCCCATGAGGCATGGTTCACAAGCATCAAGTGATTCCAAAATCCCATCTGCAAGGAGTTTCTTCATGCGCTTTACACCAATATGACCTAAATGGCAGTCCCACAAATAAGTTGCAATAACATTATTAACTTTGCATCTTTTGGCATCAATATTATGAATATGTATATCACTATGATCGAGATTCAACAAAAATAGACCAATCATCAAGGGTGCATGATCATAAAAGATATTACTCATATAAATAGAACAACCATTATTCTCTGATTTAAATGAATAACCATTTCGCATCAAACATGATCCAGATATAATGTTCATGCTCAATGCTGGCACCAAATAACAATTATTCAGGTCTAAAACTAATCCCAAACATAGATGTAGAGGTAGCATGCCGACGGCGATCACATCGACCTTGGAACCATTTCCGACGCGCATCGTCACCTCGTCCTTAGCCAATCTTCGTTTAATCCATAGCCCCTGCTTCGAGTTGCAAGTTTTACGTGGCTGCTATGGGCTTCTAGTAAGAACCATTCTTACCTATGCATCAAAACCACAATGATGTTTCGTCAAGTTTGTTGTTTTAACCTTCAATAAGGACCGGCCATAGTCAAATTCGATTCAACTAAAGTTGGAGAAATAGACACCCGCCAGCCACCTTTATGCAAAACTAGTTGCATGTCTGTCAGTGGAACCGGTCTCATGAACGTGGTCATGTAAGGTTGGTCCGAGCCTCTTCATCCAACAGTATCGCCGAATCAAAATAAGACGTCGGTGGTAAGCAGTATGACTATGATCTCCCACAACCCTTTGTGTTCTACTCGTGCATATCATCTATGCATAGACCTGGGTCGGATACCACTGTTGGGGAACGTAGCATCCAATTTCAAAAAAAATCCTATGATCACACAAGATCTATCTAGGATATGCATAGCAACGAGAGGGGGAGAGTGTGTTCACGTACCCTCGTAGACCGAAAGCGGGAGAATTAGCTTAACGCGGTTGATGTAGTCGAACGTCTTCGCAATCCAACTAATCAAGCACCGAATGTACGACACCTTCGAGTTCTACACACATTCATCTTGATGACGTCCCTCGAACACTTGATCCAGCAAAGTGTCGAGGGAGAGTTTCGTCAGCACGACGGCATGGTGACGGTGATGGTGATGTGATCCACGCAGGGCTTTGCCTAAGCACTATGACAATATGACTAGAGGAGTAAACTATGGAGGGGGGCACCACACACGGCTAACAGAACAATTGATGTGCTTTGGGGTGCCCCCATGCACACGTATATAAAGGAGGAGAGGGGAGGAGGCCGGCCCTAGGGGGCGCCAAGTGGGGGGAAACCCACTAGGACTCCTAGTCCTAGTCGACCCCCTTCCTTTCTTTCGGAGAGGGGAAGGGGAAGGATAGGGAGAGGGAGAAGGAAAGGGGGGCCGCGCGCCCCTTGTCCAATTCGGACTGCCCATGGGGGGCGCGCGCCACCTCTTGTGGGCTGCACTCTCTCTATCCCCTATGGCCCATGTTGGCCCATTACTTTCCCTCGGGGGTTCCGGTAACCCCTCGGTACTCCGATAAATATCTGAAATGCTCCAAAACCATTCCGGTGTCCTAATACTATTGTCCAATATATCAATCTTTACCTCTTGACCATTTTGAGACTCGTCGTCATGTCCGTGATCTCATCCAGGACTCCGAACAATCTTCGGTCACCAAAACACATAACTCATAATATAAATCGCCATCGAACGTTAAGCGTGTGGACCCTACGGGTTCGAGAACTATATAGACATGACCGAGACACATCTCCGATCAATAACCAACAGCAGAACCTAGATGCTCATATTGGTTCCTACATATTCTACGAAGATCTTTATCGGTCAAACCATAATGACAACATACATTATTCCCTTTGTCATCGATATGTTACTTGCCCGAGATTCGATCATCGGTATCCTCATACCTAGATTAATTTTGTTACCGGCAAGTCTCTTTACTCGTTCCGTAATGCATCATCCCGTAACTAACTCATTAGTCACATTACTTGCAAGGCTTATCATGATGTGCATTACCGAGAGGGCCGAGAGATACCTCTCTGATACTCGGAGTGACAAATCCTAATATCGATCTATGCCAACCCAACAAAAACCTTCGGAGACTCCTGTAGAGCATCTTTATAATCACCCAGTTACGTTGTGACATTTTGATTGCACACAAGGTGTTCCTTCGGTATTCAGGAATTGTATAATCTCATAGTCAAAGGAATATGTATAAGTCATGAAGAAAGCAATAGCAATAAAACTTAACGATCATTATGCTAAGCTAACGGATGGGTCTTGTCTCATTCTCCTAATGATGTGATCCCGTTCATCAAATGACAACACATGTCTATGGTCAGGAAACTTAACCATCTTTGATTAACGAACTAGTCAAGTAGAGGCATACTAGGGACACTTTGTTTCATCTATGTATTCACACATGTATCAAGTTTTCGGTTAATACAATTCTAGCATGAATAATAAAAATTTATCATGATACAAGGAAATATAAACACTGGTACGCGTCGGTGCTATCCAAACCGTTTTTAACCCCTTTCCGCAACGGCATTTGGAACCGTCGCCTAGTGAGTGACGACGATAGGGGGTCCTTCCCACACGACCCAGAAACCGTCAGGAATATGCCCTCTTCGCACACACGCTCGGCAAAATGGGGTCGTGTGCGACCGGCGAGTGCTCAAATATGTAAATACGTATATTAGAGCTAAAAATACAATTATCCAGGAGAAATTGTTTCTGGTCGCAAGTACATCCCACACAGTCAGTCCCTGCTAAATGTTTCCGTTCATATGTACATCCCACACAGTCACTCCAAGGAAAACGTTTCTGTTCACGGGTACATGACACACAATTTGTCCCGTTAAATCGTTTGTGATAGCGTTGCCATTGCACACGATATTAACAATTTTATCGTTTGCCTTATTGAATGTATCACATACGGTTCGTAGAAGAAACTGTGTTGCAAAGGCTGTCCATCACACACAGTTTTTATGTGGTAAACATTTGTGCAAGGTGGCCTAACGCAAACAGTTTTCAAGAGAAAGTCGTGTGTGATTGTTCATTGATCCAACACGGTTTATTCCTAGAAACTGTGTATTGCCTGAGGTCATCGCCCACGGTATTTTTTCAATAACCATTTGCAATACAAAACCCAATTAGCAGGCTAATTCGCCATTAGCAAGCTAATTGCTCTATTATTAATAATCAATTTATTAATCTAATTGACATTCATATTAAGCACATAACATATTTCATTTCCATATTAAGGAAGCAGAATTTCATTATTGAAATACACCAGAGTACAACATGATATAGCTTCAGCACTCAGCTACCCCATTACACAACTCCACCAGCACCAAGTTTCACATGCAACATGTAGAACCTTTCTAAATTAGCATCATAGATGGTATATAGACATATGCATCTCATCTGGAAAACTGTTGAAGCGGAAGGTGAATATTGATCCTTCATTCATGTTGAAGGTCTTTGCAACTTTAGGCTAGTGCCTGTGGAATGATTGACCGTATGTCCTTCGTCCTCTTCAGAAACACTTGAATATTGAACCGTGGGTGTTGTATGAAAACCTTCCTCGCCTCCTGACTATAGAGGTGGTTTGAGAGGTAATCATCAGTGAACTACTTTGTAAAGGCCTGAAAACAAGGATGTGCATAAATATCTTCTCTATATTGGAAATGGGGCAAAGGAATAAAAAAAGGCAAGGTATAATAGTTAGTACCATCTTGTAGTGAACTGATGTCTTCTTCATTGTGCAGACAAAGATCTTGTTGTTTTTTGTCGCTAATTTCATTATCCTAACAATATTCCTGAGTTTCTTGACTCGATTGATATTCATGTACAACTCATTTCCCCATATGGAAAAAGGGTTGAACAGTGGATCAAAACCTCTGACAGCAGGACCTACATGTGCAAGACCAACTTGTTAAAAACCTAAATATTAGAATTGTTCCTGCAATTGCACAATAATGTGCTATTAGAAAACGGACCATGCACGTGCAGTTAACTAAACACCACAACAAATGAACCAAATGTTAACTAAGCACCACATTGCACAATATAACATACTCCTAATAGAAGACCAGACAGTTAACCAAACTAAGCATGCTTAACAACTTGGAAATATAGCAATTGTATTTGTTTCTCATGTATTTCGTACTACCAAATTTGATTTATTTCTCACATGGTATACAATAACAGAATGCAGCCACAACAATTGAACATCCATTGCAGAATTGAACCATGTAGTTAAGTAAACACCACAACAAATGAACCAAATGTTAACTGAGCACCACATTGCACAATATAACATACTCCTAATAGAAGATCAGACAGTTAACCAAACCAAGCATGCTTAACAACTTGGAAATATAGCTATTGTATTTGTTTCTCATGTATTTAGTACAGCCAAATTCGATTTATTTCTCACATGGTATACAATAACAGAATGCAGCCACAACAATTGAACGTCGCATTGCAGAATTGAACCATGCAGTTAAGTAAACACCACAACAAATGAACCAAATGTTAACTGAGCACCACATTGCACAATATAATATACTCCTAATAGAAGATCAGACAGTTGACCAAACCAAGCATGCTTAACAACTTGGAAATATAGCAATTGTATTTGTTTCTCATGTATTTAGTACAGCCAAATTTGATTTATTTCTCACATTGTATACAATAACAGAATGCAACCACAACAATTGAACATCTTATTGAAGAATTGAACCAAACAGTTAACTAAACACCAGAACAAATGAACCAAACGTTAACTGAGCACCACATTGCACAATATAACATACTCCTAATAGAAGATCAGACAGTTAACCAAACCAAGCATGCTTAACAACTTGAGAATATAGCAATTGTATTTGTTTCTCATGTATTTAGTACAACCAAATTAGATTTATTTCTCACATGGTATACAATAACAGAATGCACCCACAACAATTGAACATCGCATTGCAGAATTGAACCAAACAGTTAACTAAATACCACAACAAATGAACCAGACATTAACTGAGCACCACATTGCACAATATAACATACTCCTAACAGAATATCGGAGAGTTAACCAAACAAAGCATGCTAGACAACTTGGAAAATTGCACCCTAAAGAATTGAACATCACATTTGCATAATTGAACCAAACATTTGACTGAACACCACATTGCACGACATATAGAACATATACTCTAGAGCAGAAGATTGCATGGTAAAAGTAGATAGCACAATTCACTGGAATTTGTTAAGGAAAGGCAGTAGCTAGCAAACCGAACATGGGTCCTTACAAGGTTGGAAAAAGCGGTAGGCGTAAGCGAGACGGTTGTCCTTCGCCTAGTGCCTAGGCGGTGCCTAAGCGCCCTAGACGCGGCCTAGGCGATAATATAGTTTTTTACTCTTAGTGTATTTATGATTATTATATGGGTGTTGATATTAGTTTAGGGTATATAAATAAGTTAATTACCATCTACTTCCATTGGAATATAACTTGTTTGGCATATCAGTGCAGTATGTGGCATGATTTCGTGCTTGGGTAGGCAATTCCGTGATTGCCTTGCCTAGGCCTCCATTTATGCCCTAGGCGAGGCGTTTAACCATTGCCTAGCGCCTAGGCGTGCCTAAGCGCCTCCTAGGCACTGCCTTTTCCAACAGAGGGTCCTTATAGTGAGCTAATAAGACAAGTTGCTCCTCATTGTCGGAGATATCAATGACGATTGGCTCCTTGGACATGGAAGAGGGTGAGGCCTCCGCTTCCTGGGTGCCCTCTTCGTACTGGTGAGTTGCCTGAGCTGCTCCGGGTACCAACATGTTGGCTCTCGAGATGAGGTAAGCACGTGCAGGCTGAGAAAACAACTCGTAGTCTTCGTCGAAGGCACCGACGGTGGCCTCAAGAAAACGCCACGAACTGTTGTTTAAAGCAGCCAACCATCTCGCGGCATCGATGCGTGAGGCGACGATGGTGGCCTCGACGGAAGGTGCTCCTCCAAGATCTGGGGGTTGGCACGAATGGTAGCCATCGAGACCTCATCAGCGCGTGCGGCCGCGATTTGCTTGTCCGCTGACAAATGCTCCTTGAGATCCTGGTTATACTGCATGCACCATGGCTTAGGGCGGTGCTTATTTGGTGGAGGGGTCGGTGATTTGGGTGAAGGGGTCGTGCTCGCCCCGGCGGTCGGGGCATGTGGGATGTGGAAGGAGGAGGTGGATGGGGGTCGGGTGTGGATTACCTACCTGGATAGACGAGGCCGAGCAGCGTGAAGGAGGGTCGCCGGCGAGGAGGCGACGCTGCAAGCAAGGAGTGAAGATTTCAACTTGGAAAGGAAGGCAGAAACAGGGGAAATGTGGCTTTTGGTAAGGGGGAGGGGCGGGGAGGTAGATATTTCCACGGAAGCCGAAAATTTGGAATCGCTTCAGCGAACAAACTGGCGCACAAAGTGTCATCAGACACGGTCCCTTATTCATAACTATGTATGATATGTGAACATCACAAACGATTCAGATAGCTTAACCCGTGTGTGATGAGTTTGAACGTCAAAAATTTTGGTTCGAATTTCCCTGGTTACAGTGGTCATCCACGTCATTGCATAATTTGGGTACACAAAGGAGACTACAGCATACCCACACTTATTAATCGAGCAAGTTCAGCAATTAAACAGAGCTAGTTGATCTAAACATTACTCTAACAAATTAAAGACCAGCGCTCTTAATTAAACAAAACAAAGAGTACTGCTACGGATAGTGCTCGTGGATCTCCATCGCCGGCTCCATGTCCAGCTCGCGCCCGACAGTCTCCTGGGGAAGGGGCTCCATGGCATCCATCCCACCATACTCGGCAAGCATCTCGCCATCCGTGTTCGCCATCTCTTTGGAAAAGGCCGCCACGAGCTGGGCGTGGGCCGCCGTGATCTGGGCTTGGATGGGCTCCGTCGTTGCAAGGTATGCGGTGGAGGAACGGACAGCTGCTCGAACGCTCTCGGCGATTGCCAGCTCTTCGGCCGTGGGCTGCCGACCGTTGTCAGAGAAGCTTCGTTCGATTTGTGTGGTGACCGGCAGGAGCTGGGCGTTGGCGGCCTCGACATGGTTGTGGGCGGCCTCCATCAGGGCTAAAGCCGCCGCTGCGAAACGGATAGCTGTTGTGCCGCTCTCGCCAGTTGCTATCCCCGAGCCAAATGTTGTTGCCGCCACCTAAGAAGCAACAACGGCCGTTTGGGCTTCCTTGGCCGCCCGGTCGCAGATTGCAGCCACGCTCATGCACCTTGTTAGCACCCGCATGGCGGCTGCGGCCGCACTCTCGCCCGAGTGGGCCACCAAAGTTGCCCTCACAACGCAGGTCCACGTGCCCATCTTTCACCAACGACGATTGAACAATGAAATGATATTTGGGGAGCGAGCTAGTGTGCTTGAGACGCCGACTATGGACTATAGCTGACGCACCTTCTCGCGTAAGCCATAGGCGTACTATATACTGACGCAGCTTCTCGCGTAAGCCATAGGCGTACTATACACCGACGGTGCTCCAGGATATTTTGTGTTGCATCTCACACGGTTGGTGATAATAAACTGTGTGCAATCTAATAGAATTTTCATCTTGATTTGAATTACATAATGGGGTCACAACGGCAATGAACGGTGTTTGAATTGCTAGACCTTTTATCTGCAGTGAACATGCAACTATATGTGTGTCGTAAAAGAATTGGAATTATTCAGGGTTCATTTGAACATTTTATACATTAAATTGGTTTTCTAGCCATTTTAGGTGCACAATTCAAAACTAAACTACATGCACATGCTCCGGTGCACCAACATGGGTTGTAAAATCATATACGTGTCCATGGGTTTATGCTTATGTTCGGGATGACATTTGAACACCACGACACTGTGGCTCTCTGGCAAATGTCGACGTACTTGCTTTTGTAATTCTAGTAAATCCAAAATTCATCCGAAATTCATGAAACTTGGCATGCTATCATGGAGCGGCAACAACATGTCGTGGTAAAAAATTTGTCCCATTTAGGGCAGGTTTGGGCATAAGCTTCTCATAAACCAGAGATTCTCACAACAAGTGTGATGGTTTCATGTCGGTGTACAAAAGTAGGGGCTCTCCTTTTGACCCCTTTACTTGTACACGGGCAGTCAGAGCCACGCGCTGCGGCCACACTTAGCAGGGCAGAGGAGGGAAGCCGGAGAGAAGCCAAGGCACAAGACGACCAAGGCGACGCCAAGACCGAAAGCACAGGAGGGCAAGAGGGCGAGGTCGACTCCCTCGGCAAGATCCTTGCCGAGGCCCCCCCCCCCCCGCAGCCCCGGCGAGAGCCTTGTGGGGGCAACTTGCCCGATGCCAGCGGAGTGAACCACCCTTGAGCCCACCGGCTCCAACCTAACCTACTGCGTTGGAACCAAGGCTCGGGAGGCACCTCTGTGGTGGCATGCAAATCTTCATAAAGCTAATAAATATATGAGTTCAGATAAGGACTAGAAGACGGCGACCCTCAACAGGATCCTAGCCGAGAAAATCCACAAGACCCCCGGCAAGATCCTTGCCGGGGATGACAACAACACCCCGGCAAGACCCTTGTCGAGGGCGTCAGCAGGGCCACTGCCAGGCCCGCACCAGCCAAAACTCCGTCGCCGTTCGCATGTAGCTGCCAGCCGGGCAGGCACCTGCGTGGCAACATGCAGCTTCCAGGCCAAATCAGCAAGCACCTGTGTGGCGGCATGCAGATCTTCATGAAGGCCATACCGCCGCGCCACCTCAGCTGCCTGCCTGCCTACATGGCGCTGCATGCATCGCCAGCCTGGGCGCGTGTCGGAGCGAGGCGGAGCGGCAATGAACAGGACGAGCCTCATTCCCGTCCCCGATAAAGCTAATGGACACCTATGTAGCGCACTTAATATGCTTTGTCCCGTAATGTCGTGCGATAATCTCGCGCACTATAGGCCTTTCCACCACCTGTGTGCCACTGTGGCAGCCCCTTTTTCCTACAAAAGGAGGCCCGAGGCGACCAGGAGAAGGATTCGTCTTTTTGGAATGGGACATCCACTGTAGCTAGTTCAGAAAGCTCAAGAACACTCACTACATCCACCAAAGTAGGACTAGGGTTTTACCCATCCTCGTGGCCCGAACCTGGGTAAACGATCCGTGTGCTTGCTCCTAAACCTGCTCTTCTCACGACCCCACGCCCGTCAACTGTAGAAGGGATCCCAGTGATCCCATAGGTGTCGTTCCCATGAACCTACAGGCAGTCCGGCTCTGATACCAACGCTGTCAGGACCCCGATTCCAAGTCACATCGATCTAGCCGGTAACACCTCATATCACTTTGCGGCCTCACGCACGGTATCCACGGGTGTCGCCTTACCATGGCCCGGAACCGTTTGCGCCTTTTGGCTCACGTATATGATAGTGTCGCTAGCATCCATATGACAGAGAACCCGGGCCGACATGGCTAGTCGTGAACCCAAAGCGGCACAGACCTATGGACACAGGCATACATGAATCACATCGAGCATGTCGGTCATCAGCGAGTGATTCCGGGCTGTAGCACTGGGCTAACAGGACTCCGGGGAACTCGGGCTGTAGCAGGCTAGGCAGGACTCCGGATATCACCGCATGACATTTCCCTGAAGGGACAGACATAGGAACAAAGTGAAACACATGCCGGCCAGCCAAGTGTCCCGAGCAGTAGTGCTGGGCTAGCAGGACTCCGGTGAACTGGGCTGTAGCGGACTACTATGGCTCGAGGAACACTAGACTACATTTCCCCATAAGAAAGGCTGCCAAGGATAAACAACTAGATTGTCGGATCCCACTCATACCAAGCATTTCAATCATACACACAATATGCCCGATATGAGTACATACAACATGGCATCACAACAAAACTCTAAATTTCAAGTACTTATTTAAAGGTTCCAGAGAGCCATACATAACAAGTTCATATAGATAGGGGTCACATGAACCGACACTCAAGTCATACAATCATACAGGCACATGCGGAAGCAACTAGTCTGAGTACAGACTCTAGAAAGAAAGAAGGCTTCTCAAAGCCTGTCTATCTACATAGGGCCCTCCATGGCCAGGATCACCACCTGGGTGGCTAGTCACTCGTCGACGTCAAGGTCTACGTAGAACCCATCGAGGGGGCGGTGTTGTCGTCTGAAAACAGTAATTAAGCAAACATGAGTACAAAGGTACTCAGCAAGTCTTACATCAGAACCTACTAAATATGCTTATTCCCAAGAAGGTGGTGGGGTTAATGCAGCAAGCCAGCTTTGACTCTTGGCTAAGCTATCCTACGGAACTCCACCAGTAAAATAGTTTTCGCACACGAGTCCACTACTCACCAACACAATACTCCACCGGGGATCCTCCCTCGTCATCCTACGGAAGGGCCATCCTCGGTACTCACACTTATCTTGAGTCTTTTAGTAGTATCCGTTAAATTGTCTATGAACTGTATAGGCAACCAAGTAGTCCTTTACCGCGGACGCGGCTATTCGAATAGTTTTATACCCTGCAGGGGTGTACTTCTTCATACACGCTTTCACCACTTACCGCCGCTTACACGACATGTACTCGGCAACCTTCAAGCGGAAGCCCAGCGAGGGTGTCGGCCACGGCCTACCTAAACACTTAAGTCTCTAGTCCAGGTTTATCGCCTATCCAGGTTCCATCCGCAGGGAGTCCGGCCGAGGTTTCCACATACGGCCCCGAACGATGTGAACAGGGTTCCCGAGACACCAAACGGGTGACTCGGTACACCGTGCCACGGTGTATCTACCGCAACATAGCCCACCCCTAGGGTCAGCGCTACGCACGGCCGCCAACACATAACCTACAAGCACCAGAAACTATTTGCAACTCCTGGACAGAGTACTAGGGTGACTAAGAAGCCGAGAGGGTCCATTGGTTTCGGGCCCAATGTACGGTAGTAACTGCATCTTAAATCACACATACAGATCTCCGTTCTTATGGACGGCCTCAATGAAACAACCCACCATGTACTCCTACATGGCCTCTCATCGATACCTTTACCAAAACATGTTCAACACATCCCTCATATTACCGACACAAGCATTCCACTCTAGCCCATCACCCAGATGAACCATACCTGACACAACTCTAAGCATAGCAGGCATAGCAAGGTAGGAATCACATACATGGCTCAATCAACTCCTACACATGCTAGTGGGTTTCATCTAGTTACTGTGGCAATGACAGGTCATGCAGAGGATAAGGGTTCAACTACCGTAGCACACAACAGATTGAAACGCGTTGTCTTAATGCAGTAATCAAGAGCAGAAGCGAGAACATGGGTTGTATCGGAATGATCAATGGTTTCTTGCCTGATGGAGTGGTAGTGGGATACTGCCCTTCAGTTGGATACTCGTGAATATCCCCGGAGGCAGAACCTACCACGAAGAACACGTCGGAACACAATCAACACATGATGATATGCAACAATATGATGCATGCTATGATATGGCAATATGAATGTGTCTTGGCCTAATGCAAGCTATAACAGAAAGGATTGAACTTATTTGAATCAAAGATTCAATTATTAGCTCATTAAACATGGCCTTAATAGTGCATTTCCTTATTCTGCTTAAACAGCAAGGTAAACTTGTTTTGTCATGCATGAAACCATTACAGATGGATAGATTGAATTTTTCTGATCATTTTTCATATATAAATCTTTGCATTTGGAGCTATGGTTGATTTTCTATGATTTTTAGAAGTTTTGACTATTTTCTGGAATTTCCTGTATAAGAATAATTCCAGTAATTTAATTACTGCGTCAGCATTACGTCAGGGTGACGTCAGTGGTCAACGGGGACGTCCAGGTCAAACCTGACTGATGGGTCCCGCATGTCAGTAATTAATTAAGCTAATTATTTTTAGTTAAAACTAATCTGATTTAGTTAACAGAGGGGGCCCACTTGTCATTGACTCAGGGGAGTCAAACTGGGGTCAAACCCCTGGTCGGCGGGGCTAATCCCGCCGGCGTTGAGCCGCCGGCGAGGCCGAGATGGCGGAGGGCTTCGGATTTGGTCCCCTGGTGACCAAAACGACGGCGGAAACGTGCTACGCGTAGTTGGGGCTCGCGCGCATCTAGTGGGGCAAGTGGGAGGAGCTGGGGTGGGGCGAGCTCGCCGGAATCGAGCTCGTGGCGGCAGCTGGAGTTCGGGCGGGGTTGGGTTCGAGGCTACGGTGCACGGGAGAAGAAGCTAGTGGTGGCTACGGGTTCCTGGTGCTGTGCTGAGCACAACGGTGGGCTTGGCTTCGAGCCACTGTGGCTCTGGCCACGACGGCGCCATGGCCGGCGGCGGGGAGCTCTCGGGTGCGGTGGAGGTGGCGACTACAGGGGCCAAACGAGCACGGGAGCTAGGGGAAAAGGAAGAGGAGCTCACAGGGAGGTCGATGAGCAGCTCAGTGGGCTCGGGGGCGACCGGAGCGAGGCGAATCGATGAACGGTGTCCGGCGGGTACCGAGGTTGAAGACGAGGGCGAAGACGGCGTTCGGTGGCGGTTGGAGTCGCGTGGGTCGGCGAGGAGGTGCAGGGCGACGAGGCGGAGCTATTGGGCTCGTCGGAGGGGCGAGGGGGTGGCTCTGGTGGCAACTACGGCGATCGGGCGGCGAGGACGCGCTCGGCCATCGCGGGGGGAGAGTGAGGGAGACGAGGGGAAGAGTGCGAGAGGATGAGAGGGAAACGCGGGGGTCGCGTGGCATCCCTGGACGTCTCCAAGGCGTCGGCGGAAGCAGGAGGTGGCCGGCGTGTGGCCGCGGGCGCCGGCCACGCGCTCCGCGTCCTTCTGGCGGGAGGAGGACGACGACTGGCAGGGCCAGTCGGCTGGGCCGAGCCAGGTGGGCCGGCCAGCACAGGTAAGGCCCAGGTGGGCTTCCCTCTCTTTTTTTTTATTTGTTTCTGTTTTTCTATTTAGCTGCAACTGTTGGGCTTTATTAAAAATACTAAAACGTTTCCAAAAATCCTGAAAATAATTGTGGGCTCTGTTTAGATTATTTCCAACAGCAAACATTTATTTCTAGAATTATTTGAGCATTTAAATTATTTTATAGCATTTAAATGCCCAAATTCAAATACTTATGGTTTAATTCAATGACCTTCTATTGACCTAGAAAATTGTGCACCAATTTTTCTAGAGGTTCTAACCCAAGACAAAGAGGGTGAACTTTTTAGAAGGGCATTTCAGGTTCATTGAAAATAATTTTAGTAAACCCTAGTTGTTTCCAGGGGGTGTTGGGGGTTTCTGCCTTCCCCATTTCAAATTTAAGAGAAATTTAAACATGATGCACACTCTAATGCTTGAACTAGCTAGGGTGTGATAGCGTAGTTGTGGGAATCTGGTCTAGCAGTTAGCCTAGCAGTTCTTCGTCACCATGGCTCACAAGAAGAAGAAGGCCACGACGGTCAGTTCATCGGGAGTCGGACGGCCCGTACTGGTGCGGGCGAGCAGCGGGCCGGTCACGGACAGAACCCGAGGCATGACCCGCGAGCACCAACATCGCTCTGGCAGTCAGAAACTGGCGAGCGGCGTCGTTCGTGCGCAAGGCGACGGGCCACACGCCGTGAAATCTAGAGATGGATCTGGGCCCCTGCAGACGGCGCGGGACCCTCCGGGGGCGTCACCGTACCACCCGCGGGCGGCGCGGCGACCTCCAAGACGCCCACTCCGGCGCCCATAGCGTGCTCTTCCCAGGTTGTGCGCGACGAGCAACGTCACCACGCCGGTGACCCTGGACGCTGTCGTGGGAAGAGTCCTATGCGTCATCCGCGAACGAAGGAGGCCAGCGTGCCCGCCGAAGTGCTGGCGAGGACGGCGCACAGCCGCTGGGCCGTGACAGAGCTCCTTTTAACGTTGTTAGAAGTCGAAGCGCGCCACGGTCCACGCAGCTTTCGCCACCGCCCACGCCAGCAGAAGCCTTGGCACGTGCGCAGCTGCTCCTCGACTTCCCTCCCGCCACGGAGAAGCTCGACGAGTTGAGAGCCACTATCCGGAGCCTCGTCAGTGTCGCCAACAAAGACGAGCCACGGCCAGCGGAGCCCTCAGGCCGGCGCTGCATTGAGCCACTGCATGCTGGCGGTGGAGGGGCCGGAGGCACCGCGGCCACGGTGCACTCTCCTCCTCCACGCCAGCCACCACGGATGTCGGTCCGTCATGATGACGCTTGTGATGACATTTCCATTTCACCGTCCGACCCACGGACCGACCGTGATCAACGCCAGGTTCTTCAGGAGCGAGCCCATGAACACGCTCGAACCACCATCGAGTGCCGGCGCGACACGCACCACCAGTCAGACAGGCGGGCGGGGCCCGCTATGGACCACCCAGCATCGGGAGGCTCCGGCGGCCTACCTTACGAGGTGGGTTGCCCAGCCTTTACCCTTGAGCTGTGGCAGTTCCAGTGGCCGTCCCACCGCATGTTCAAGACCGACATCGGCGAGAAGTACGACGGCAAGACCCACCCGTCAGAGTTCCTCAGCATCTACACCATCGCAATGCAAGCCGCTGGAGCTCGTGACGACAAGGTGCTTGCCAATTACTTCCCGTTGGCCCTGAAACCCAATGTCATGTCTTGGTTGATGCACTTGCTGGCGGATTCCATTTCTTCTTGGTCAGATCTGTGCCACGAGTTCGTTGGTGCCTTCACTGGAGGCCACCAAGATGATGGCCAGGTAAGTACATACAGAGGTTCAGCCGAGTGCAATACAATATCCAGGATGTTCATCTTGCCGCTGTGATCAGCGCATTCCATCAGAATTTGCGTAACCGCAAGATGCGTGAAGAGCTGGCAATGAACAAGGTCAAGGACATGGCCAAACTTTACGTTCTGGCCGATAGATGCGCCCGGGCTGAAGAGGGAAGGAAGTACCCCGGTGAAGACGCCGGTGCGGAAACCAAATGTACCGACAAAGACACCGCCGCCTCGACGAAGAAGGGCCGGCGTCGCAACAGGAAACGCAAGGACAAGACCGTGCTTGCCGTCGAGGGATCCAGCGCTACCAAGAAGGCCAAGGCAGACGACCCCGGCAAGGAGATTACTGGGTGCGCCACTTGCCGGGCCTTGGCGGCTGCCGACAAGCTAGGGGGCTCCGACAAGCAGTACTGCAAGATCCACCACACCAAGGGCCACAACCTCCAGAACTGCCGACAAGTTGAGCTGCTTGCTGAAAAGCAAAAAGCCGAATATGAGAGGCGGGACAAGGAGAAGGGTTGGGATGGTGCCGAAGGATCCGGTAAGAAGCGTGGCGGCCAAGGGGGTCGCCGCGGCAAGGATAACCAGCAAGAGAGGCCCGCCCGGGGCTGCGACAAGAAGCAGGAAGACGATGATTGTGACGAGGACGATGAGTCCTGTGAGCATGAGTTCCAGAAGGCTACGGAAGCCATGTGTGTCGATGGTGGCACCTCACTGCACACTTCTCACTGCCAGCTCAAGCAGTGGGCGCGTGAGATTACAGCAACAGAGCCATCGTTCGACGCTCAGAAGCCACTTAAGTGGTCCAGCACGCCCCTCATCTTTGACGCCGAGGACCACCCTGACCGCACGACTGCGGTCGGGTGTTTGCCATTGTTAGTCTCACCAACGATACGCAACCTCAAGGTGAATAAGATGCTGGTTGATGGAGGGGCCGTCCTGAACTTGATCTCGCCCACCGTGATCAAAAGGCTGCAAATTCCTGATGGAGAGCTTGAGGAAACGGGTATGTTTCAAGGGGTCAGCCCGGGAAGGAGCCAGCCGAAGGGGAAGGTCACATTGCCCGTGACGTTTGGAGGTGAGTTGAACTACAGGACGGAGACGATCGTCTTCGACGTGGCCGAGATCCTCTTGCCCTAGAATAGGGTCCTCGGCCACCCGGCGCTAACCAAGTTCATGGCGGCGTCGCACTATGCCTACAATATGCTGAAGATGCCTGGGCCGTTGACCATCATCACCGTCCCTTCCGACAAGAAGGATGCCCTGATCTGCGCTGACCAACTCTATTGAGAAGTAGTTGCAGCAGCTGCCGCCAAGGCACTTGCTCCTGCCATTGAGGCCCCGGGACAGAAGAAGAAGACCGGCAAGACCTCTCGCACCCACTCCAACAAGCGCACCTCTTCGGAGTGTTGTGTTACCATTGAGGACGTGCCCGAGAGCTCTACCGGCAAGAGCAAGAAATCTAGAGCTGCACCACCAGAGACCAAGAGGGTGCCCATCAAGGAGGATGGCACGGGAGGGGCTTTCACCATAAGCTCCACCCTCGACGGCAAATAGGAAGGCGAGCTCATTGCTTTCCTGTGGGCGAATGTCGATGTGTTTGCGTGGCAAGCATCCGATATCCCCGGCGTTCCCAGGGAAGTGATTGAGCACCACCTTGTTGTCTGTCCCCATGCGCGACCCGTCAAGCAGAAGGTCAGGAAGCAAGCTTTGGAACGACAGGACTTCATCACAGAGGAGATCAGGAAATTGGAAGTGGCAGGTTTGGTGAGAGGGGTGCTCCATCCGACGTGGCTGGCCAATCAGGTGGTGGTGCACAAGGCGAATGGGAAGTGCAGGCTGTGTATTGACTACACAGATGTCAATAAGGCTTGTCCTAAGGACCCCTTCCCATTGCCGCGCATCGACCAGATTGTTGACTCCACGGCCGGGTGTGATCTGTTGTCATTCCTCGAGGCCTACTCGGGCTACCACCAGATCTTCATGGCAAGAGAAGATGAAGAGAAGACAGCCTTTATCACCCCATGTGGTATGTATTGCTTTTTACGGATGCCTTTCGGGTTGAAGAGTGCCGGCTCAACATTCGCAAGGGCGGTCCAGATTGGTTTTGAGCCCTAGCTACATAGAAATATGGAAGCATATATGGATGACATAGTGGTCAAAACCAAGGACAAGGCGACCCTTGTACAAGACCTAGGAGAGACCTTTGCCAACCTATGCAAGATCAACCTCAAGCTGAACCCTGAGAAGTGTGTCTTTGGCATTCCGTCGGGAAAACTTCTTGGGTTCTTTGTGTCGCAGTGTGGGATCGAGGCAAACCCAGACAAGATCAAGGCTATTGAGCAGATTGAGGCACCCAAGCGGATCAAGGATGTACGCCGGTTCACTGGTTGCGTTGCCGCCATGAGCAGGTTCATCTCCAAGTCCGCTGAACGTGCCCTTCCCTTCTTCAAAATCTTGAAGAAGGCAGGCCCAATGGAGTGGACCCCAGAGGCCGAGGCGGCGTTGCAGGATCTGAAGAAATGCCTTCCTCTACGCCAATACTAGTTGCGCCTAAACCACAAGAACCATTGTTGCTGTATCTAGCGGTAATGAATCAAGTGGTCAGCGCCGCACTAGTGGCGCAGAGGGAGGTCGACGAAGAGGCAGTGGCCACGGCAGGACCGGCGGATGGCAAGTCAGAGATTCCCCCGGCAGGGCCTGGTGCCGGCAAGGCAAGGCCCCTGGCGAAGTCCTACGCCATCGGGGCAGGGCCCGCGCAGCCAAGTGAAGTGGTGCAGAAGAAGATGATGCAGCACCCGTTTTACTTTGTTAGCTCCCTCTTGTAGGGGGGCAGGTCAAGGTACTCCGGTGTGCAGAAATTGCTCTTCGGCCTCCTTATGGCCTCGAGGAAGCTGCGTCATTACTTCCAAGCCCATGAGATCACTATCGTCACCCGCCTCCCATTGCAACGGATATTGCACAACCTAGATGCAACCGGAAGGATTGTGGAGTGGGCCTTGGAGTTGTCAAGATTTGGATTGAAGTTTGAAAGTACCTCGACAATCCAGAGCAGAGTCTTGGCAGAGTTCATTGTAGAATGGACCTCAATGCCCGACTAGGAAATCCAGGAGATTGCTCTCCCCGGCAGGGAGGCAAGTCGCGATTGGATCATGTACTTTGACGGGGCTTTCTCGCTGCAATGCGCCGGTGCCGGTGTGCTGCTCGTCGCACCCACCGGAGAGCACCTCAAGTATGTGATCTAGATGCACTTTCCCAGGGAGATGTCCACAAACAACATTGCAGAGTACGAGGGGCTGCTCGCCGGTCTCAGGATCGCGGCAGACCTCAGGGTGAAGAAGCTCATCATCAGGGGTGATTTGCAGCTTGTCGTCAGACCAGTCAACAAATATTACCAGAGCCCGTTGATGGAGGCCTACGTAGATGAGGTGAGGAAGCTGGAGGAGCGCTTCGACGGCATTCAAGTGGAGCACGTTCCCCGAGCGGAGAACGACATCGCTGACTACCTATCAAAGCGCGCTGCATTCAAGTTACCTGTGGAACCAGGTACCTTTTTGCTTCGGCTAACTCAACCATCCGTCGAACCGTCAACGGAGCGGAACAAGCGGAGGAAATCGGGCCCCGGCAAGTACTTTCCCCCCGATCCCCCAGGGGCCACCGGCAAGAGTGTTGCCACAGACTCCGGGCCTGCCAAGGGACAGCTGGCTCCGGCAGGGCGCTGAGCCCTGGCCGTAGATACGGCTGGCCCCATGGCGGAAGAAATGCCTTTGGTCCTTGCCGTCAAGCCCCAGGCTCCGGCATGGGCACATCATACCGTGCATTTCCTCCAGACAGGGGACTTCCTGAAGAGCTGGAAGAAGCGGAAAAAGTAGCCCGTCGGTCCGCCTTGTACCAGTTCATCGATGACGTCCTGTATAGAAAAAGACCGAACGGTGTGAAATTGAAGTGCATCCCCCAAGAGGAAGGACTGGAGCTATTGGTAGAGATACATGGAGGCATATGTGGCTCCCACATAGGGTCGAGGGACCTTGCCGGCAAAGCATTCCGGCAAGGCTTCTTCTGGCCCACCGCCCTCCAGGATGCGACGACACTAGTAACTAGGTGTGAAGCGTGCTAGTTCCATTCAAAGAAGCTTCATCAACCAGCTCAAGCCCTTCAAACAATTCCTCTCTCCTGGCCGTTTTCGGTCTGGGGGATCGACATACTGGGCCCCTTCCCCTGTGCTGTCAGGGGCTTTGAGTACTTGTACGTTGCAATCGACAAGTTTACAAAGTGGCCGGAAGTGGAAGTAGTGAGGAAGGTGACAACACAGTCAGCCGTCAAGTTCTTCAAGGGACTAGTCTGCCGTTTTGGTGTGCCAAACAGAGTCATCGCTGACAACGGCACGCAGTTCATGAGCCACGCCTTCATGTAGTACATCTGAGACCTCGGCAGCAAGGTTTGTTTTGCTTCTGTGGCACACCCACGGAGCAACGCCCAGGAAGAGAGGGTAAATGATTAAGTATCGCAAGGCCTGAGAACGAAGACTTTTGACAAGCTGCACAAAAGCGGAAGGCGCTGGATTGATGAGTTGCCGGCGATTATTTGGTCGATCAGAATGACGCCAAATCGAGCCACCGGCCAGACACCCTTTGCCCTGGTATACAGGGCAGAAGCAGTTCTCCCCACGGAACTCATATACGGGTCACCTCGAGTGCTCGCTTATGACGAGCTTGAGCAAGAGCGATTGCGGCAAGATGATGCAACGCTCCTTGAGGAAGATCGTCTTCGGGCGGCTGTGAGAGTAGCACGCTACCAGCAAGCCTTGCGCCGCTACCATAGCCGCAAGGTCCATGCCCGAAGCTTTGAGGAAGGCGACCTTGTTCTTCGGCACGTTCAGTCGGCCAAAAATTCCAACAAGTTGATGCCAAGGTGGGAAGGCCCTTATCAGGTAATACGAGTCACCAGGCCCGGCATAGTCCACCTGGAGACCGAAGATGATGTCCCAGTAAGCAATTCCTGGAACATCGAACATCTTCGCAAGTTTTACCCATAAGGCGTGGTTGTCGGGCCTCCCGGCGAACCACATTTTGTACGAGCCTTGTCGACAAGGCATGTAACCCTCTGTACAAGGCCAAGCGCAAACCCTGAGCATAAATAAACTAAGCGCTGGCGCCCTAAGTTATAGCATGCATGCTAGGTCAAGTCTTTCCCTCGGTTAGGGTTGATAGTGCTTAGCGGCAACTAACCCCTAGCCTAGAGGTCGAATGTGCGTCTTTCTGTTCTCTTTGATTCACAGGGCACGCAGACACTTCTGCTGAGCCGCTTGGGAAAAAGAGAACGAATTGGCGCTCTGGCCCCGGCAAGCCAAGACTGCTAGGGGCTGAAGATACAAGGATCCAACCACGGCAAGCCAAGGTTGCCGGGGGCTGCGGATTCAGATAAGTCTTTCATCCCCCTGTTATGTGTTTTCGTATAGAACTGGGACGTGTGAAACCTCGTTTATGTCCTTGAAACCACCGTGCTCCCCCTCTCTTGTACCCAAGAGTTACCTCCTGGGTCGGAATTTGGTAGTAGTCGCGGTGGCGAGGAGATGAACGAGGGGCCTAACTCTACTTCGCCCTTCCTTCGCCAAGAGCGCGAGAATGGTCGACCGAAGTGGGGAGACGGCAAGGCCTATTGCCGGGCGACATGTTTATATTAAAAATAACAAGGATTCATCCTTGGCATGGGCCTCGCTCACGCACAAAGAACCCGGCAAGCACCCTTTTTCATTAAAAACATCCCATACAGGTACAGTTCATACGGAATTAAAAACATGAGCAAGGGGATAACAAGTCTTAAAATAAACAAGTGCCCGCAGGCTTACAAATAAAAAAAAGATAAGATGCCCGTAATCCCTTTCTTGTCCCTCTCCTCAGAAGGTGGAACAAGAGGGCAGGAGGGCGAAAAGAGCGCCTAGGTGAGGTGCGAGGAGCAGAAGGCGCCAAGAGAACGTCCCGGTGCCGGGAGGGGAGCACCCCGATGGAGAGCTTGGCGAGGATGGCCCTCGGCAAGGCACGTGGCCGAGGGAGGGGCGGCACGGTCAGTCAGAGTCGGCATCCTGCCACTCGACTCCCTCGCTGTCGTTGCCGCTGTCCTCCTCGTCGCTCCCATTTGAGGAGGAATCTTCATCGTCGGAGGAGCTCTCCACGCAGCACTTCAAGCGAGTTCCGAGATCTCCGAAGACCTTGACGGAGAGCAGGCTGCCCTCCGTTAACTTCAAGTAGAGGACAAGCCCCGCCATCAGGCTGTGGTTGCGTGTGAACGTCTTCCATCCGCGGCGGAGGTACATGACGTCAGGGGTAGGGAAGTCGACGTCGACCCGCGTGCCGCTGTTCCCGCAACCCTTCATGTGCAACCAGAGGGTCCGGGGTGGATCGAGCTCCATCTCCCAAGCAAAGGCAGTAGGGAGACGGAGGCGGCGACGCGGTGGCTGGCGCAGCCTGATGAAGAACTCACGGGGCTGGTCCCCGACGTGGTGCTCCATCGGGGGAGACATCCTGGCGGAGGCAAGGTCGATGCGCCGCCCCGTCCTCCTCTCCCCTGAGCGCCACGACGACCTCGACCTCGCTCCCTCCCCCTTCCTCTCGTAGCCGGTTCCACCGCCACGAGCTCTTGGGAAGGAGGAACGTGCTCGCGAGCAGCGACCCTTGCCGCCACCATCGAAGGGCCAGCGCTTCCTCTCGCCATGGCGGATGGAAGGAAGAAGCGGAGGTGGAAGGAGACGGATGATGGAAGAATGTGGAATGTCGCCCCCCTCCTCTCCTTATAAAGGGGCGGAGTCGGGGATCGGCCGCCCCCACTCGACCAATCCGGTCATCGGGGGCACAGGGAATCAGGACCGGCCCGCTGCCCCAATCAGCGACGGCCCAGTTTCCTGCCTCCACCTCCTGCCACCTGCATGAGGGACACATGGCGAGCGAGTAGCATTGAAGGGACAGGCGAAGCAGCCACTCCCCACCCCGTGATCGTGGGGCGCGGGCACCTTGAAGGCCACGACCCGAGTCCACCTGAGTAAATAGGCCGTGCCTCTGCGCCTCCCTCATTTTATGGGGAAGGCGCGAGCCACCTCTTTACCATGATGTGACGCATGCATGCGGGAACCACCCCACGCATGACCCCCATGTCATGCACGACCCTCCATGTCGCGCGTTCAACGTGGGTCATGGGGAAGCGCGATGGACAAGAAATTACTACGATAAAATCCGCCCCACCTGCCCGTGCACCGTTCTAGGCCTCGCCCAACAACGCGTCGCGCTTATGTGTGGCCCAGGCCCGGGGGCTCCTGTCGGTGTACAAAAGTAGGGGCCCTCCTTTTGACCCCTTTACTTGTGCACGGGCAGTCAGAGCCATGCGTCGCGGCCACACTTAGCAGGGAAGAGGAGGGAAGCCGGAGAGAAGCCAAGGCACAAGACGACCAAGGCGACGCCAAGATCAGAAGCACAGGAGGGCAAGAGGGCGAGGTGGACTCCCTCGGCAAGATCCTTGCCGAGGCGGCCCCCCACATTCCCAGCGAGAGCCTTGCCGGGGCAACTTGCCCGATGCCAGCGGAGTGAACCACCCTTGAGCCCACCGGCTCCAACCTAACCAACTGCATTGGAACCAAGGCTCGGGAGGCGCCTCTGTGGTGGCATGCAAATCTTCGTCAAGCTCATAAATATATGAGTTCAGATGAGGACTAGAAGACGGCGACCCTCGGAGGATCCTAGCCGAGAAAATCCACAAGACCCCCGGCAAGATCTTTGCCAGGGATGACAGCAACGCCACGACAAGACCCTTGCCGAGCCCCCTCCAAGACCCTTGCCGAGGGCGTCAGCAGGGCCACTGCCAGGCCCGCACCAGCCAAAACTCTGCCGCCGTTCGCATGCAGCTGCCAGCCCAACCAGCCGGGCAGACACCTGCGTGGCAACATGCAGCTTCCAGGACAAATCAGCAAGCACCTCCGTGGCGGCATGCAGATCTTCATGAAGGCCCTACCGTCGTGCCACCTAAGCTGCCTGCCTGCCTACATGGCGTTGCACGCATCGCCAGCCTGGGCGCGTGTCGGAGCGAGGCGGAGCAGCGACAAACGGGACGGGCCTCGTTCCCGTCCCCAATAAAGCTAATGGACACCTATGTAGCGCATTTAATGCGCTTTGTCCCGTAATGTCATGCGATAAGCTCACGCATTGTAGGCCTTTCCACCTCCTGTGTGCCACTGTGGCAGCCCCTTTTTCCTATAAAAGGAGGCCCGAGGCGACCAGGAGAAGGATTCGGCTTTTTGGAACGGGACAGCCGCCGTAGCTAGTTCAGAAAGCTCAAGAACACTCAATACATCCACCAAAGCAGGACTAGGGTTTTACGCATCCTCACGGCCCGAACTTGGGTAAATGATCCATGTGCTTGCTCCTAAACCTGCTCTTCTCACGACCCCGCGCCCGCCGACCGTAGAAGGGATCCCAGTGATCCCATATGTGTCGTTCCCACCGACATTTCGGTAGGGACGTTTCACCTTTCTGGACGAAATGATATCCATTGCCGCTTCTCGACTTCAAATTGTTTCCTAGTGTCAACATAGAACAACAGGAGTGTCGTGTTAAATTTTGGATTTTTTTTGGGGATCATTTGGACATTTTTATACGTTAATTGAGTTTTCTAGGCATTTATGTGCATAATCCAAAATTGAACTGCATGCACATGCTCCGTCCATAAAAATAGGTTGCAAAATCAAATTTGTGCCCCTGGTTACATGCTTAGGTCTCATGCAAGAAATGGGAATGAATGTCAAACACCCTGCCACGGTCACTCGACCGCAAATATTGAGATACCTGGTTTTTAAATTCTAGTAAATCCAAAGCTCGTCTGAAATTTATGAAACTTGGCATGCTATCATGGAGCGGCATCAACATGCCGTGGTAAATTTTTTGTCCCATTTGGGGCAGGTTTGGGGATATGCTTCTCACAAACCAGAGCTTCTCACACCAAGCCTGATGGTTTCGGTAGGGAACGTCCCACGTTTGGGGACGAAACGATATCCATTGCCTCTTATTTCTTTCAAAAAATTTCTCGTGTCAACGTAGAACAACAGGAGTGTTGTGTTAAATTTTGGGATTTTTGGGGTTCGTTTGGACATTTTTATGCATTAATTGGGTTTTTAATGCATTTATGTGCACAATTCAAATTTGAACTACATGCACATGCTCTAATGCATATAAATTGGTTGAAAAAACAAATTTGTGCCCTTGGTTGCATGCTTAGGTCCCATGCAAGAAATGGGAATCAATGTCAAACACCCTGCCACGGTCACTCGGCTGCAAACATTGAGATAGCTGGTTTTTAAATTCTAGTAAACCCAAAGCTCATCTGAAATTCATGAAACTTGGCATGCTATCATGGAGCGGCATCAAGATGTCGTGGTAAATTTTTTGTCCCATTTGGGGCAGGTTTGGGGATATGCTTCTCACAAACCAGAGCTTCTCACAACAAACCTGATGGTTTCGGTACGGAACGTCCCACCTTTGGGGACGAAACGATACCCATTGCCTCTTATTGCTTTCAAAAAATTTCTCATGTCAACGTAGAACAACAGGAGTGTTGTGTCAATTTTGGGATTTTTTGGGGTTCATGTGGACATTTTTATGCATTAATTGAGTTTTCAATGCATTTATGTGCATAATTCAAATTTGAACTACATGCACATGCTCTAATGCATATAAATTGGTTGAAAAATCAAATTTTGCCCTTGGTTGCATTCTTAGGTGCCATGCAAGAAATGGGAATGAATGTCAAACACCCTACCACGGTCACTCGGCCGCAAACATTGAGATACCTAGTTTTTGAATTCTAGTAAACCCAAAGCTCGTCTGAAATTCATGAAACTTGGCATGCTATCATGGAGCGGCATCAACATGCCGTAGTAAATTTTTTGTCCCATTTGGGGCAAGTTTGGGGATATGCTTCTCACAAACCAGAGCTTCTCACAACAAGCCTGATGGTTTCGGTAGGGAACGTCCCACCTTTGGGGACGAAACGGTAACCATTCCCTCTTATTGGTTTCAAAAAAATCCTCGTGTCAACATAGAACAACAGGAGTGTTGTGTCAATTTTTGGGATTTTTCAGGGTTCGTTTGGACATTTTTATGCATTAATTGAGTTTTTAATGCATTTATGGGCATAATTCAAATTTGAACTACATGCACATGCTCTAATGCATATAAATTGGTTGAAAAATCAAATATGTGTCCTTGGGTGCATGCTTAGGTCCCATGCGAGAAGCTGGAATGAATTTCAAACACCCGGGCACCGTTAATTGCCGGCAAAACGTTGAGATACCTTGTTTTTAAATTCTAGTAAATCCAAAACCCGCGTGAAATTCATGAAACTTGGCATGCTATTATGGAATGGCACCCGACATGCTGTGGTATTTTTTGTGTCCATTTTGAGAGAAGGCGCACTCGAATAACAGCCAACAAAAGCATTTTGAAAAAATAGCTGCCACTTTAATATCTCAAACGTTTGTATAATTCAAATCGTGTGCGTTTTGTTAACCATTTACGTGACGCCACGTGTCTTCGTTTTAATGGCTATGGGAGGTGTCGTGCAGACAGCTGCTTGACATTGACTGAACGGGAGCCGTGCAAGCGGAGTCCGCTGTGCAGGCTGACTGAGAGGCGTGCAAGCTGTCCTCCAATGCGTAGGCCCACCAGGAAGCATGTGAGTTGTCCGCTTCGCGGGCTCACTGGGAAGCGAGCCCTTTGACTTCCATGTCTGCCCGCCTTCCCCTCCATTAATGGCGCCCGAGCCATTGTTTAATACGGGCGGCCTTACTATTCGCCTCCCATTCCCCTCCCCTCGCAGACCTCCACCAACGCCATGGCGCAGAATGATCATCTGCCACTAGTCTTCAAGTTTGGTGAAGTCGACTCTGAGCCGGAGGAGATAGAAAATAAGGAGGAATGGGGCCTCATGGACATGGCCTAGAATGAACTGGCCGCGACGGTTGCTGCCCCAGCTCCCAACCCCGCACCCGCGCCAGCGACCATCCCTGTAGCATTGACAGGCTGGTCGCCGAGCACTATCACAGAGCTGGAAGCCACGAGCGTCAGCGAGATCTCCACGGACCTGCGCGAGCTCGTGTACATGCCAGCGCCAGCGCCCGTGCCCGTGCACGCCCCTCCACCCACTGTGGCGCCGGCCCCCGTGCGTTTTGCTGCACTCGCCACGCCCACGCCCCAACCCGTGCGCGCCCCTCGCCCTTCACCCACCACGGCACCGGTCCCCATGTGTTTGGCTGCACCCGCGTGCGCCCGTGCCCGTGCGCGCACCCCCCTCAGCGGCATGGGACGCTGCCCTCGACCGCTACCACTCAGCGGCGCCAGCTGCCATCCTCCCACACCCCGCCCGTCGATCGCACAACGACATGATGTTTGATTTACAAGTGAAGAACATTTTGTGCTGCCTTGAAGACTTCAACAACGGCGTCCCGGGGGACGACAATGACAACGACGACGCGGTACACCGCCTCTTCCGCCGCCGGAAATAGTTTTTTGGGGGTTTAATAATGTATCTCAAATTCTCGATCATATGAATATAAATTCACAGTGTGACTGAATGAAAGACATGGTTTGAACGAACTTGCATTTTTCTCTCTTAATATACAGACTTATCAAATGATTTTCTTTTGAAAAAAAACGTCAATGGTTTTTAAATATAAAATAATCATCGCAAACGTTTTAGTTAGAACACCCGTATGCAAACTGACAGCTTCCCCGAGAAGCCAAGGGAAAATGTGCCAAGCGGGATTTCTATAGCTCTTGATTGCAAACGTTTTAGATAGAACACCCGTATGCAAAGTGAGAGCTATGGTCTTCCCTCACAGTGTAGGATTTTTGCATCCCTTCAACGCAAATGGTTGTTTTGGATGACCTGTGTGCAACCACGTAAACAATTGGGTAAGCTTTGCATCTATCATTTTGGGTATGTTGCCATTTGTCAAACTGGAAAGATTGTCATTTTTTATCTAGTAACATTGCCATTTGTCAACCTTGTAACACTGCGATTTGTCAAAATATGCAGCTAATCACTAGCACTATCTAATTTTTGCAACTAAAATCACTAGCACCGTTCATATGGACACCACTAGCAGGCGTGAGTTGATGGACACATATGCAAATGTACCATTGATTACATACAACAATTCATCAACCCACAATGACAACGAGGATACACGTTGGATTATAGATCATTTCCAATAAAACATTCTAGTAAAGTAAAGTTTTTCTCACAAAAAAATAACAAAGTGACAAAATGAACTTCAGCTCAACCACTCGTCGGCGTTGGAAACGCTTCCTTTGAACAAGAAGTGATTCTCTGGGAAGGGCCAGCTACTGTCAATCTCGAGACCAATGCAGGACTGATCATCCAGGCTGAACCGGCCTATGTCAGGACCCATATTGGGATGGTAGGGAAGCATAGCAATGTCTGAGGTATAGATACAATTGCTTCTCATAAATGGTAGTAACGTTGTGTCAACAACATCTGGATCGCCTTTCACCGTCATTGGATAGTTTTGTCCAAGGAAGAGCGAGTTTCCTCCAAGACTTTCAATACTAAACTAGGGAGAAGGTGTTGGCGCTAGTACACTAGTATCCATCCTGAATACCCTGCAACGGATGTTGGAATAGGCCCGGAGAGTGCGACCAGGCGAGACAACACCTGCTTCCTTAGTAACATCAGCAGTGCCCTGTATACAGACAAGAAGAGGTGATCCATCGAAATAAGTTGCCAGGCGCCACTGAGTATATGGGTCCTGCTCGTCCTCATGCTCGTGATCATCAGCATTGTCATCTCCCCCTTGGTTATAAAAATTTTCAAGTATAGGTGGTGGAATGTTCACAGGACCTTGGAAACACAAGAAGGTTAATTAGTAAATGGAAACTAGCTAACCCGCATGCATGTGGATGAAACAATTATAATTACGGTGGAAGACAACATATCGAAAGCATCCGGATTCCATGCAAAAACAGTGCCACGAGTGGTGGCAACAAACACAAGACCCTCGTATTGAATTTCATCATAGTACTTATCCGTGTATAGAAATTGATTTTTGAGCAATATCCATCGAGGCGTGGAAGCAAGGACGACAACAAGCTTGTCGAAGACAGCGACAACTTCATAGTTCGTGTAAACCCAAGAGCAGTTGGGAACTCGACAAATTGCTATCTTTCGTAGACGACAGTCACCATGATCGTATTTGAACTCATGTAGAATACTGGTGTACTCAACCTCTGGGCAGTATGAGATTTTTGGAAGTGGAACCCGGTGACGAGTGTACACATTCACAAGTTCCCACTCACAGTTGTACCCAATATAAACAACCCAATCTCCATTTGCGCCTGCCCAAGCCTTGCCCTCAAGTGATGGCATCTTAACATCACATGTATCATTATCAAGCGGCATCAACTTGCACAAGGCGAGGCTTCCGTCATCCCCGCGCCAGTCAGCAGGGTCACGACGAAGAAGATAGGGGAGATCAAACCGCTCCTAGACCCTTGGGTTGCTTGTAATGAGGTTATTAGTTGAGTCAAGAATTGTCTTGAACAAACTTGCCATGCTAGCCGAGGTGATGACGTCGCACTGATCAATGAGTTCCTCCACCACGTCATCCTTCAGATCGGGGCAAGAATAACGGGGTTGTTTCCGGCCTGTTCCCTCCATGGAGAAGATGATCTAACAATGGCAGAAGGAAGGTTGAAGGAAAATGGAGGGAGGAAGAGCGTGCGACAGTAGTTCCAAATCGAGAGGGAAAGGCGAAGAGGCGGTGGACAGTTCCGATGGTACAAGAAGAGGCTAGTGGGGAGCGAACGGTTTCCATAGAGGTCACACACTGACGACAAGGCCGAGTGAACCGCATGCCGTATATCGCACACACGTTGATCTGGCTGACAGTTTCTTTTGTGTTGCCTAATCACAAACAGTTCATCCGAGTGAACCGTATGCTATACATCGCACACACCTTCATCTGGCTGCCCGTTTATTTTGTGTTGCCTAATCACAAATAGTTCATCCGAGTGAACCGTATGTTGTATATCGCACACGCCTTCATCTGGTTGCCCGTTTTGTTTGTTCCTCCTCATCGCAAATAGTTAATTGAACTGAACCGTATGCCCTGCATCACACGCTGATGACCCACAAGTATAGGGGATCAATTGTAGCTCTTTTCGATAAGTAAGAGTGTCGAACCCAACGAGGAGAGGAAGGAAATGACAAGTAGTTTCCAGTAAGGTAATGTCTGCAAGTGCTGAAATTGTAAATAGCAGAGTAGTTTGATAGCAAGATAATTTGTAATGAGCAAGAAACGATAATAATAACAAAAGTGCAGCAAGGTAGCCCAATCCTTTTGAGGCAAAGGACAGGACAAAACGGTCTCTTATGATAAGCAAAGCATTCTTGAGGGTACACGGGAATTTCATCTAGTCACTTTCATCATGTTGGTTTAATTCGTGTTCGCTACTTTGATAATTTGATATGTGGATGGACCGGTGCTTAGGTGTTGTTCTTACTTGAACAAACCTCCTACTTATGATTAACCCTCCTACAAGCATCCGCAACTACGAGAAAAGTATTAAGAATAAATTCTAACCATAGCATTAAACTTTTGGATCCAATCAGTCCCTTACGGAATAGCGCATAAACTTGGGTTTAAGCTTTTGTCACTCTCGCAACCCATCATCTAATTGCTACTCCATAATGCATTCCCTTGGGCCCAAATATGGTGAAGTGTCATGTAGTCGACGTTCACATGACACCACTAAGGGAATCACAACATACATACTATAAAAATATCGAACACATATCAAATTCACATGATTACTTGCAACATGATTTCTCTCGTGACCATAAGAACAAAGGTAACTACTCACAAATAATAATCATGCTCAAGATCATAGGGGTATTAAATAGCATATTGGATCTGAACATATAATCTTCCACCAAATACACCATATAGTAATCAACTACAAGATATAATAAACACTACTAGTCACTCACAACTACCAATCTATAGTTCTGGTAACAAGATTAAACACAACAGATGAACTAGAGTTTGAGAGGAGATGGTGTTTTTGAAGATGTTGATGGATATTGCCCTCCCCAAGATGGGACAGTTGTTCGTGATGATGATGACGATGATTTCCCCCTCCAGGAGGGAAGTTCCCCCGGTGAAATCGCTTCGTCGGAGGGCAAAAGTGCTCCTGCCCAAGTTCCGCCTCGAGGCGGCAGTGCTTCGTCCCGAAAGTCCTCCTCTGGTAGTTATTTTCTCCACTAATTCTTATATATTCCATAAAAAATCCACGTGAAGTTTCAGCTCATTTGGAGATGTGCAGAATAGGTAGCCTGGCGTAGCTTTTTTAGGTCCAGATTTCCAGCTGCCGGAATTCTCCCTCTTGGTGTGTACCTTAAAAATTATGAGAGAAAAGGCATTAGAATTACTCCAAAAAGCATTACTATGGATAAAAACATTATAGATAACAGTAAGAAAACATGATGCAAAATGGACGTATCAACTCCCCCAAACTTAGACCTCGCTTGTCCTCAAGCGAAAAACCGAAATCGAAAAACATGTCCACATGCTTTGAGAGAGAGGTGTCGATAAAAACAAAATACGGACATAGAAGCATCATGTTGATTATTATAACAACAACAAAATTAAACATAGGACTTTTATCATATACTTCTCATGAATAAGTAATAGTTCATCACACAATCGAAGTAAAGCAAAAACTCTATTAGAAACTAATAAACTATGTTCTCAATCAACTTTGCAACTACAATCCATCATCTTTTCGGGAAGAGTCGCGTGTCGGAGCCTTTAGGCAAGTCCACATACTCAACCATCATATAGTCTTCTATGATTGCTAACACTCACCTCGTACCCATGAGCAAAACGGTTCAACCGGACACATAGAAAGATAGGGGCTTATGATTTTGCCTCCCAACATACTCAACTCAAGGGTGATGTTAACAATAATAACTCATGCCACCCATATTCAACTGGACATATGTGGCTAGATCTTTCCTCACCACATGATGCTTGCCAAAAGAGAAAAATAAAAGGAATAGAGAGAAAAACTTTGACTCTTTGCATAAAAGTAAAAGATAGGCCCTTTGCAGAGGGAAGCAGAGGTTCCCATGCGCTTATTTGTTTGTATGCTCAATCCCTTAGTGCAAAAGACCGTCACATTACATTGCCCCTTGTGATAGTGGCCTTTATTATGTAGTCTGTCGCTTTATTCTTCACCATCACAAGTTCATGCAACGCTCAATTTTCTCTTACACTAAATGATCTCACACTTTTAGAAGCAATTTTTATTGCCTTTTTTGCACCGATGACAACTTACTTCAGGGATCTTGCTCAATCCCTAGGTAGGTATGGTGGACACTTGAAAATAGATTTGGGTTTAAGGGTTTCTGGATGCACAAGTAGTATCTCTACTTAGTGCAGAATTTTTGGCTAGCAAAGATAGGGGCTAGCAAAGAATTTTTGGGTCTATGACAATATGACTTTTATGTGAATATGAACAAACATAAATCATTAGGTTGTCTTTCTTGTTCAACGTCAACAATTTTGGCATATAATATTTTGATGAGGGCTCACAATCACAAAAGATTTCTAGGATAGTTATATTTATATGCGAATCTTCTCTTCCCTTATTAATTCTTTCATTAGTTACATCATTGACTAATTAATGATATGTTTGTCAATCTCTAATAAAATTTTCTACTTATACTTTTCCTTATGTGGTGCCATCACCTACCATAGGATTAGTATATAATCTTTTCTTTATTTAATTCTTTTCTTTGATATGTTTCCTTTCTTATTTCTTTTCTTTATTTGCAACATGAAAGTATAGAAAGCAAAACTCATACTAAACTTTATTATATAACTTGCACACGGTTACAAGGATAGATCACTAAGCAAACTCTCAAAGAAGAAAGGATCGAACTAAACTTTTATTCATCTAAAGCAAAAGATCAAACTAAAATAAGTGAAAGTAAAAGGATATTGGGATGATACGATACCGGGGCACCTCCCCCAAGCTTGGCGGAAGCCAAGGGGAGTGCCCATACCCGATACTCAATTCTCCTTTGGTGGTGAAGGAGATGATGGTAGTGGTGAGGAAGCGATCCTATATTTAAGGATTGGAAGATTCTCCAATCAACAGATGATGCTCCTGAGGTGGGTGATGTGCTCTTGATGCAGAATATTATCATGAGTGAGATACTTATTTTGTATGCGAACTATTTCAATGATGCGAAAGGCTCCAATCTCAGCAGGAGTAAGATGAGTAAGGTAAGGTTTAAGGATATCTTTCTCCTCCCCCTCAGCTGGCAATGATTGTTCGAAGACAGGAGGCTGGTCTATGGTAACCTCCTTGCTCTCATCTTCTCCGACAGCTCCCGCGGGCTCTTCCCTGTTCAGCTCGATCTTCATCAACCAAGCATCCTCTTCCACGTTGTTGGAGGAAGAAGAAGACATGATGCCTGGCCCAACAGATCTGACAGAAAAACAACAAGAAAAGAGAACATAGGATTTCTCCGCGATACGGTGATCAACGGGTTTGGGAAGTATATATATATTTTTTATCTTGGAGGACAAGCATATGGTAGAAAAACGGAGTACATAAGGTGTCCCAGGTGGGCACAACCCACCTGGGCGCGCCAGGCTGCCTGGCGCGCCCTAGTGTCTTGTGCCCACCAGGGGACGCTTCCTGGAAGTTTCTTTACTTCCAAAATTCTAAAATATCCCAAAACTGATAAAAAATATTTTTTGCAGATTTTTCGGAGTCCGTTTACTTACCGTATCACGTAACTCCTTATTTTCACGATTCTGGAGTGTTCCGGAACGACTCTTTTATGTGTTCTTCCGGTGTCATGGTTTGGATAATATTACTTTCAATATTAATACGCGTACCTGAGATATAATGCTTTATTCGTTGCCCATTGACAACCCTCGGGTTAGTACCTTCGGAATTATTTATTTTGATGGCTCCAGACCGGTAAACCTCCTCCATGACGTATGGGCCTTCCCATTTTGAGAGGAGTTTTCCTGCAATGCATCTGAAACAAGAGTTGTACAAAAGAACATATTCTCCGACTTTAAACTCACGCTTTTGAATTCTTTTTTCATGCCATCTTTTTACTTTTTCTTTAAATAATTTTGCATTTTCATAAGCTTGGGTTCTCCATTCATCTAATGAGCTAATATCAAATAACCACTTTTCACCAGCAAGTTTGAAATCATAATTGAGTTCTTTGATTGCCCAATATGCTTTATGTTCTAACTCAAGAGGCAAATGACATGCTTTTCCATAAACCATTTTATAAGGAGACATACCCATAGGATTTTTGTATGCTGTTCTATAAGCCCAAAGTGCATCATGTAATTTCTTAGACCAATTCTTCCTGGACCTATTGGCAGTCTTTTGCAAAATTAATTTTATTTCTCTATTGCTAAGTTCAACTTGACCACTAGACTGAGGATGATAAGGTGATGCAATTCTATGGTTAACATCATACTTGGCAAGCATTTTACGGAAAGCACCATCAATAATGTGTGAACCACCATCAGTCATTAAATATCTAGGGACTCCAAACCTTGGGGAAATAACTTTCTTAAGCATTTTAATAGAGGTGTTGTGATCAGCACTACTAGTTGGAATAGCTTCTACCCATTTAGTAACATAATCAACAACAACCAAAATATGTGTATACCCATTAGAGGAAGGAAAATTCCCCGTGTAATCAAATCCCCAAACACCAAATGGTTCAATAGCAAGTGAATAATTCATATGCATTTCTTGACGCTTACCGATATTACCTATTCTTTGACATTCATCACAAGATAAGACAAACTTACGGGCATCCTTGAAGAGAGTAGGCCAATAAAATCCAGATTGCAATACCTTGTGAGCAGTTTTATCTCCAGCATGATGCCCTCCACACGCCTCGGAGTGACATTTCCATAGGATTTGTCCCTGTTCATGCTCAGGTACACAACGTCTAATAATACCATCTACTCCTTCTTTATAAAGATGTGGGTCATCCCAAAAGTAATGTCTTAAATCATAGAAGAATTTTTTCTTTGTTGGTATGTAAAGTTAGGTGGTAAATATTTAGCAACAATGTAATTAGCATAATCAGCATACCAAGGAGTACTATGAGAAACATTTATTGCAGCTAACTGCTCATCAGGAAAACTATCATCAATAGGTAGTGGGTCATCAAGCACATTTTCAAGCCTAGACAAATTATCAGCAACTGGGTTCTCAGCTCCTTTTCTATCAATGATATGTAAATCAAATTCTTGTAACAAGAGAACCCATCGAATAAGTCTAGGTTTAGCATCTTTCTTTTCCATAAGATATTTAATAGCAGCATGGTCTTTGTGAACAGTTACTTTGGAATCAACAATATAAGGTCTAAATTTATCACAAGCAAACACAACTGCTAAGAATTCCTTTTCAGTAGTAGCATAATTTCTTTGTGCACTGTCTAGAGTTTTACTAGCATAATGAATAACATTGAGTTTCTTATTAAGTCTTTGTCCTAGAACAGCACCAACAGCATAATCACTAGCATCACACATAATTTCCAAAGGCAAGTTACAATCAGGTGGTTGAACAATAGGTGCAGAAATTCAGGCTTTCTTAAGTGTTTCAAAGGCTTCTAAACAATCATCATCAAAAACAAAAGGAATGTCCTTCTGTAAGAGACTAGTAAGAGGCCTAGAAATTTTTGAAAAGTCTTTGATAAATCTCCTATAGAAACCAGCATGACCTAAGAAACTACGAATACCTTTTATATCTTTAGGACATGGCATTTTCTCAATTGCATCAAGCTTAGCTTGATCTACTTCAATACCTCTTTCAGAATTTTATGACCCAAGACAATGCCTTCATTAACCATAAAGTGGCACTTCTCCTAATTCAAGACAAGATTTGTTTGTTTACATCTCTGCAAAACTCGATCAAGATTGCTTAAACAATCATCAAAAGACTTCCCATAAACAGAAAAGTCATCCATGAAAACCTTAATAATCTTTTCACAAAAATCAGAGAATATAGCAGTCATACATCTTTAAAAGGTGCATTACATAAACCAAAAGGCATACGCCTATAAGCATAGGTTCCAAAGGGACAAGTAAAAGTGGTCTTTTCTTGATCAGGTTGAGAAACAGGTATTTGCGAAAAGCTAGAATATCCAACAACGAAGCAAAAATGTGTGTGTTTAGATAATCTTTCGAGCATTTGATCAATAAAAGGCAAAGGGTAATGATCTTTTCTAGTTGCTTTGTTTATTTTTCTAAAATCAATTACCATTCTATAGCTTGTGACAATTCTTTGTGGAATAAGTTCATTCTTATCATTAGGAATAACAGTTATACCTCCTTTCTTAGGAACAGAATGAACTGGACTTACCCATCTACTATCAGCTATAGGATAGATTACACCTCCTTCCAGAAGATTTAATATTTCCGTTCTTACCACTTCTTTCATCTTCGGATTTAACCAACGTTGGTGATCAACAATGGATTTAGCATTAGGTTCCATATTAATTTTGTGCTGACATATAGAGTGGGACTAATGCCCTTTAAATCATCAATAGTATATCCAATAGCAGCTCGGTGCTTCCTTAGAACTTTCAATAGTCTCTCTTCTTCGTGTTCTGAAAGGTTAGCACTAATAATAACAGGATATATCTTCTTTTCATCAAGATAAGCATATTTCAAAGTGTCTGGCAATTGTTTTAATTCAAACACAGGAACACCTTTAGGTGGAGGAGGACCTCCTAGAGTTTCAATAGGCAAATTGTGTTTAAGTAGAGGATGTTGTTCAAAGAAAATTTTATCTATTTCATTTCTTTCATGCATATGAAAATCTTTCTCATGGTCTAGCAAATATTGTTCTAATGGATCAGTAGGTGGTACAGCAATAGAAGCAAGACCAATTAATTCATCCTTACTAGGAAATTCCTTTTCATGAAGATTTCTACTAAACTTGGAAAAATTAAACTCATGAGACTCATCACCAAAGCTAACACCAACAGTTTGTTTTTTACAGTATATCTTAGCATTAACTGTATTCAGGAAAGGTCTACCAAATATAATGGGACAAAAGTCATCTTGTGGGGAACCAAGAACAAGAAAATTAGTAGGGTATTTTATTTTCCCACACAAGACTTCAACATCTCTAACAATCCCAAATGGTGATATGGTGTCTATGTTAGCCAGTTTAATAGTAACATCTATGTCTTCTAACATGTAGGCATAAGTGGAATTTTGGTGAAGGTTGTGTGTCTCATTGTTCTGCCTTTTTCCTTGTCAATGTATTTTTTTCAGTATCAGCTTGTGCAGCAGCCTGAGAGGAGGAAGAGAGGAGGCAAAGCGCCCGAAGAAGGTGGCCAAGGAGGAGGTGAGGCGAAACGTTTTAACAAGACGGTTCGCTGCTCACTAGGAGAGGTCAAGACATGTGCGAAAATGCTACAAGATAGGCACAAGGCGAGGGTTATCAAGGCTGGTTTTGGTTGTGTGTTTGACTTGAAGGTTGATTCCAACATTTCTCGTCCTTTGATGGGCAACATCTACACGAGGATTGACCCTTCAACCATGATTTTGGACATGGGTGAGGTGAATAAGGTTATACGTATTACAAGTGATGCTATTCACCATCTCTTTGGGTTCCCTCAAGGTAATCGTACCCCCCCCCCTAGGCCCTCGAATGATGGTTTCGATGATGCTGTTATGAGGTTGAAGGGCAAGCTTGGGTATGCTAGGAGTGACGACATCAAGACAAAGGATTTGCGGAATATCCTTGCTGAACTTGTCAAGGATGAGACGAAGGATGATCTTGCTCTGCAGGTGTTTTACCTTATTGTTTTCATGAAGGTGGTTATCCCTGGAACGTCTACACGTGTGTCCAGGGAGGCAGCAATGGCCGAGAACCTTGTGTTTGAGGATATGGCAGACATGGACTACTGCCAGTTGGTTGTTGAAGATATTCGGAGTGCTGTTGTTAGGTATCAGCAAGGTACTAGCAGAGGAAAAGCTGTCACAGGCTGTGCCATCGCACTGCTTCTTATGTATCTGGACTGCCTTATCATTGGCAAGACGCCTAATATTGACTTGAGGACCCCTCGCATCAATTTCATGGATCAGGCCAAGCTTCTTGAGCTTGCTGCGGCTGACTTGGTCACGAAAGGTGATGATGACCCAGCCAACTGGGTGTTTGGGAGACTGCCTGTGAGTGTTTCTATGCATTATTCTTTCCTGTGTAGTTTACCTTGAACTTCTGGTATTGTCTTGTATATTTTTTGTTCCCATGTTCCTTCATTTGTTTTCTGACGCGTTGACTTTTGTTTTTGTATGCAGTGGAAGACACAGGCTGAGGTTGTGTTATTTAGGGTTATCGAACATCCTGTTCTAACTATGCCTCGTTCTGCCGGCCTAGGGAGTGGAAGTTCCCCAAGATTTGAATTCTCTCGGGATGTTAATACTGGTGCCCCCCTGTAGATCCAGGAGGTTCTTCTGCCCGTGTGAGTGCTGCAGGTGGCGTTTCTTGCGAGGATTTGTTTGAACCTGCCAATGTTTCTCTGGTTAGGATTGACAGTCTTCTTGAAACTGTTTGTGGGGAGTTGGCTCGTGTTCCTTCGACTGCTGAGCGTCTTAGTCATGTTGATGGGATTCTTCCTCCCGGGCACGGGTTTGATGCTGAGTCTTCGAAGGAGGTCTTATGTATTGAAGCTAAATTTCTTGAAGAGATTCGTCAGAGCACTTCCCACCTCCGGACTAGCGTTGGGCTGTTCAAGGAAATGCAGGATGCTCGTTGCAAGCCTTTTGAAGATGAGGCAAGTGTTGTTGTGAGACAGATTCAGAGGCAGGATTCTGTTCATTCGAGTCGTGAAGGAGGCCACGTGGAGCATACCAAAGAGGTTTGCACTAATGTTCAATGTTAAATGTTAGTTTTTCAGTTATTACTATTTGTGGTCATAGGCGAGCGTTGTTGATTTGATGTGTCGTAAACTGTTTCTTTTTTAGCAGTAGTGTTCCTAGGTGACCTTATCTGTTTATTGAACCTGAACTTCAACTGCTACAACACCTGAACTTCCATGACTTCGATGACTGGCCCTTTTTTGTTCCCTTTTGTATCTTAGAGTAGTTTGATATCTGACCTGCTATGTTTACCGTATTTTGGACTTCCATTTATGTGTCAGTTGTGATAGCTGAACCTTCTCTGATCGTGCAATCTGAACTTCTGCTGATTAGGTATTTGTTTTCTAAATGATTTTTTTATTTTTTAGGCTGTTCATGATGATGCTAGGGTTGAGGAGGATGTTTTACCTGCGCATGAAGCTGCTCCTGTGCATGAGGCTGCCCCTGTGCATGAACCTGCTCCGGCTAGTGGCGTAATAGTTGATGAGGTTCATGGCAGTGAAAATGAGGTACCATTTTTCTTGTCCATTTTGTCTTGTTGCCCCTGAGACGGACTTGCTGCTCCTGTGCATGAGGTTCAGTTAGCCCTTTGTAATGACTTTCTGTTTCTTTTTGCAGCAGCAGAATGATGATGTTAGTGTTCCTCCAGAGAAGGTTGCAGACATGTCCGTCTCAGGCACCGGCTGCTCCGACGAGGTGGTCCTGACTGAACCTCAGTCGTCCATTGTCGCCGAGGTTTCAAATGCTGAGCAGGGCAAGACAACTGGAGACATCATTTTGGAGAAACATGCTGTTGAGTCTGCTGTTGAAACTGGTGGTAGTGCTGCTGCAAGCCCGGAGAAGTCTCCTGCAGCAGAGCCATCAGTTGATGTTAATGCTGTACAGGCACAACCAAAAGTTTTTCTTGTTTTAGATTCTCCAGCTGCTCCAGCTGCTGCTGGTGTCCTTCCTGACGACGCTGCAACTTCTGCTGGAGATGATGATGAAGATACTGAAAGCGATAGCTATGGAGAGGAGGTTGATCATTCCAGTGTTGCCACTGGTCTAGGCAAGGATCCATGAAGAGAGGAGCATGCTTCTCTCTTCTTTCCCCATTCCCTTCCCTCTTTGTTGTTTTGGTTTAGTCCATGATATCCCCTGTGAGCTTCCCGTGTAGTCTAAGTTGAACTTCTGGTTTTGTTGTTTGTCGTGTGGGTTGTAAAGAATGTTAAGTGAACCTATTTTCTATGTGAGTGGATGTTTGTAATGCATGGGTTGTGATGTCTATGATGCTGTGTTTTATCTTTTCTGATGTAGCAGTTGAGATGTGCTTATGTTTTGAATGTTTGTGCTTGAATGTTGGTCTTAATTGAAACTGTCGTGAATCTATGTGCTTTGAGTGTTGTTGTTAATTGCTATTTTCTTTTTGGTGAGCAGATAGTGACCTTGCTGTCGTGCGACAGAAGGTTGATGACTTTTATTACAGTGTAACTAGGCTTAGGAACGACCGTTCCAAGAGGTGAGTGCAGCTGCTCAACATTTACATCATCCATGTACCCCCTGTGAATTGACTGTGGTTTCATACCTGAACTTCTCAACTCTATGTACCTGAACTTCTTGTTTTTTTGCTTCTCTGGCGCTAAACTTCTGGCCTCTTTTGTATTGTACTGCCTGTTGTGATATAGCTGAACTTCTGTGCTAACATGTGTTATGAACTTCCTGAGTTCCTGCTGCTTAACTTGTTTTACTTTCTATTCGCTTGTTTTTAGATCAATGATTATGTTCCAAAACAAGGAGTGTGAAGCTTCTATTCAAGAAGTCGCAACATCTTTTGGTCCTCGCGGAATGCTTACACCTAATGTGGCTGAGTGTGCACTCTATTGTCTACGTGCGAAGTACCAGGGATCGGATAAACTCATCCTACCGTATTGGGTTTGTGTAAGTCAGCCATACAGTGATTTATTTTTTGTTTTGTTACTTACCATTATAGTTAAAACTTGTTCGTCTCATTTTTGTATTTTTTCATATGTTGGTGTTGTCTGAATTATTTTAGGACAAGATTTTCATAGGTCAATTTGATTCCCGTGTGAGGAAGTACTTCATGGCGAGTGGTCCAGATAGCATGGATGCACATGATTTGGTATGCAATATCTTGTTCTTTGTCTCTGTGTTAGTTTTGCAGTGCGATCCACTGTGTTAATATTTGTTTTATTTTTCTTTTGTACCGTTCTGATATTAATTCTCATTTTTTAATGATTCGTGTGTTTATGATGCTTCAGGTTGTTTTCCCTACTTTTGACCCGCCTGAGCTTCCTACTTCCATGGGTGGTGTCGGTCATTGGGTGTCGGTGTTCCTTGACCTGAAGAATTCAAGGTTCCAGCTTCTCAATTCCTACTATGGACCAAAAGATGAATGTGCGGTACGCCTGTTTTGACAGATGACCGACAACATCAAGAGGCTTTGGAAGGATGCCAGCAACGACAGGGAGACACCCTTCAGTCCTATTAGCATCGACAATTTCCCTCTGGATTGGATTGATGTCCCCCAGCAGCAAAACAAGTATGAGTTCGACTTTTTCTCTTTATCACATCTGTTTAACTATAGTTGTACTTAAGCTGCGACGTGTTTAATTCATTGGCTTTCTTTTTCTGTCCTAACACTATTTCTTTTTACTTCGTTTGATGGCAGTATCGACTGCGGATTCTTCATGCTTACAAATGTTAATTCGTATCATGACGGGGTTCTTGCAAATTATTCCCATGAGAATATCGGGGATATCAGGAAGACGTGGCTATACTCAATCGCTTCTTCTAACCTGTTTGAGACAGACTTCCAAGCTCTGTTTGGCTACTACACATGTAAGTATTTTGGAACTTGTACTTCTTACCTGCACTGCATCTTTTATTCTACCTGAACTTCATATTTTTCTCTGAACTTGGACTTCTGCTTGAGGTCTAGCTGGGCTGCTGGTTTCGGAAGGAGAGGAGCACTTTCTTTGTACATGAACTTCATTTCTATCTTTTTTAATTTTGCTTGTATGTTTTGTTTTGCTTAAATGGACATGAGCATTTTCTTTTATAATTGAACTTCAGAGATGATGCCTTTCTATGGTTTTTTTAGCTGTAGTTGAATGATTTCCAGTTCATCGGTTTATCTTGAACTGTGCCTCTGGTTGTGCCTGAACTTCATTTAGTTTTTTACTGCAACTAATTTTTTTAGGTCAGCTTGAGTAGTAACCATGTCATCTTTATTAGTTGTACTGCACATTGTGATGTTCCTGAACTTCAGTTGTATTTTTAATGGTGATGTTTTCTCTTCCTTTTTTCTTTGACAGTGGATCCGTTGGAGTTGACCGATTACCACTACACATTCCTCGGGTCACAGGAATACAGGAAGGCTGATGCAGGCTGGGGAAGCAGGCTGGTGGTATTCGTGGTACTCAAAAAACCCCGTGCTACAGGAAGGCTGATGCAGCCGAAGCAGAAGTGATTTCGTCCGATGATGATTTTGAGAAGATTGCTTTCCCGAAGAATGCTAAATGTGCTGCTGGTACTATTGCTGGTAGAGGTGGGAAGAATGCTGTCATCACCAGGAGGAAACCCGCAGTTGAGTCTGGGAACATAACTTCCTCCAAGAGAGCATCTAGATTGCCTTTGAAGTGGCGTTCTCCTGTCGCTCCCCTGAAAAAATACAGTTACCCTCATCTATCCGAGGCCCGGAAGTTGAAACAGTATGTGCTGAGTAAAGACGGTCTGGAGAAGTATTCTGAGTGAGTTACCCTCATCTGTCGCTCCTTTGCCTTGGAGTTGTAGTGTCTGAACTTCTGTTGTTGTATTGTCTAAACTGCGGTTGTTGTAGTATCTCAACTTCTGTTTTATGTCTCCTCTTGCCTTTTGAGTTATAGTGTCTGAACTTCTGTTTGTTGTTGTATCTGAACTTCTAATATATTTTTTTACCGTCCTTTTGTATTCTGCAGGACAAGCTACTGCATGTTTACCATCCCTGCGAATGTGATTGACCTCACAGGACGTGTCCTTTATACGCTTTTCGGTGAAGGGCAGCAGATGGAAGGAGACATAATGGATTATCTCATAAATTTGTGGAAGGATAAGCCGGAGACCTCTGAGATATTCACTAGTGCTGACAGGGTTGTACTTAGTCCCTACTTCATACAGGTTTTAGTTCTTTGCGCCCCTATCTCCTTTTTTTGCCTTAGTTTTGTTGTAGTGGCATCTGGGAGGTGTTTTAATTGTGTTTTGGTGAATGCACAGTACTGCCTGGAGTATGATTTCTATGCCGCAACAGTTCCAAAGTTTGATGCAAAAAAATCTGCTGGTCTCCTCCCAATGTTTGTTCGCAAGGAAGAAGACCTTCTTAACGCAAAGCTGGTTAGTTTTTCATAACTCTTTGCTTTTTTAATTTTATGTGCATCCTTTTGCTGAGTTTGTCAAGAAGTTTTTGTTCATGCCGGTTCTTCAATACATATGCTTTATAGTTTGTGTTCACCGGTCCTTTCATTCTTGGCAGGTTTTCTTGATTCTATTCAAGCCAATTGGCACAATGATGCACTACAGTGTGTACGTGGTGAATAGATATCGTGGGAGCATTGACATCCTTGATTCACTTTCTTACGATAATATGGAAACATCGCGATCGAGTTTCCACGGGGACTGCCAAAATATAGTGAGTGTTTCTTAGCCTGAACCTCCTTTCACATTCTCTTGTTTGACACGAAGTTTATAATGCCTTGTGTTGACAAAATATGTTGTTGTCTCTGTTTTGGTAATACTGCTTGAACTGACTGTCATTTAGAAGTTGAACTTCTGCTATTTTGTTTAGGTGGATCTTATGCAAGTGTCGCCTTTTTATGTAGCTGAACTTAACTATTTTGGTTAACATGTTTTTGACTTCATCTAATTTTGTTATTTCCGGCAGATGAAGAGATTTGTTGGGTTGCTCGAGGAGGTGTACGGCAAGGCTGCATACAAGGCGAGCAAGCAGCCTAACTGGGTGACAATTGCAAAGAGGCCGACTTTCATCGATGTTCCGAAGCAGAAGAGTAATGATTGTGGTTTGTTTGCCGTGAAGTTCAGCTCTTCGTATGATGGCGATGAGATTGTTGAAGATTTTGGTGATGTGGAAGTATGTTCTGTCTTTTGTTCTTGTCTCATCATCCTTTGATTATTCTTGTGTGTTTTTGCTGAGACGCTCCTGCTGTGGTTTTAGATATCCGTTACTAAACCATCGTTTTCACCTTTCTTTTGTTTGCAGGCTGCTGCAGATGACTGGAAGGCTGAGTTCATGCACACTCTGATTTTTAGCGAGAAGAATGAAGTCGTGCGTTCAGAGCTCCCTAAAGAGATCCAGTCCTTTGGCCCGTGAATTCGAAGCATTAGTTTCATCTGTAGTTTTGATTTCGTACAAATTTTTAGGTTTGATAATGATTGGAACAATTCCGTAAAGATTTGGTTGTAAGAATGTTTTTAGTGATTTGTGTATCTATAGGTGCAGCACTATTACTTATGATATTGTGGACAAATGCATTTGGTGTGAAGAATGATTTGGCTTTGTGAATTTCAATGTACTACATCATTTTTCAGTATCCATGTGTTGAATGTTTTTGCCCCAACAGATGTACCTGAACTTCTGCCTCGGTTTTGGTTTAACTGCTTGATTTTTTTTGTGTTGTTTATTTTCGGGCTCCCAACATATGATCGTAGACTTGAACTTCTGCTTTGAGATGTGGCTGGGCTGCTGGTTTCAGATGGAGAGGATATTTTGTGTTTGTGAAATGTATTGGTAATGTTCAACCCAACCAATATGTATGCTTTTGCGTAGAATCTATATTTGTTTTTTTGTGTTTTTTTCAAGTGCGGACGTATTTCATATGTAAATCTGTGCAGAAATGTTGTTGACGTTTCTTTATCTTTTTTGTCGGCATTGTACATGAACTTCTGCACGTATCCAAGCAAAACTTCACATTTGAACGCGTTGCCTTAGGCTTGCTAACCTTAGTTTATGCGATGAAACTTTATTTTTTAAGCATATTTTTTCCTACATCGATTTTTATATACCAGAACTTCTTCTATAAGCTGACCTGAACTTCAATACTATATGATTATTTGCTGGTTGCACTTTTATGGAATACAACACGAGCACCTCCTGCCATAATATACCAGGACTTCTGCAGTAAGCTTACTTGAACTTCACAGTATATGTTTTTCATGTTTGTTCTTGCTTGCACTTCCATGCAATACATCACCAGCACATCACTTCATCCCATAACATACCAGGACTTCTGTAGTAATATTACTTGAACTTCATAGTGTATGTTTTTCATTTTATTACTGCTTGCTCTTTCATGCAGTACATCATCAGCACAACACTTCATCTCATAACATACCAGGACTTCTGCAGTAATACTACGTGAACTTCACAGTGTATGTTACCGGGACTTCTTTGAAAGTTCAACAATAAAAGGGGATGACATAATATTTCTGGACATTGACATGACATAAGTTTGCATTGTGTTAATTGACCTACTCTAACTGTTCATCAGCCTTGCGCTCCTCCTAGGCTTTGGTTGTATAGGTTTTTGCTTGACATGTACCTCTTCCTCTTCATCGTCATCTTCATCTTCCTCTTCATCATCCTTTTCCTCTTTCTTTTCATCATTCTCTTCTTCTTCGTCTTCCTCTTCTTCGACGGTGTCTTCGTCTTCGTCTTCCTCTTCTTCGACGGTGTCTTCGTCTTCCTCTTCCTCTTCCACCTCTTTCTTGTTGCTGGCTCTGGGTTTTGCTTTCTATTTCTTCTCTGGCTTTTTTCTTGTCTTTTCAGCATCTGCTCGCTTCGGGCATGTTCTTGCATTATGTGGTTCATACTCCTTGCATATGCTACAAAGTCTGGTGCTTGCTTTCTGTGGGTGTGGTCCCTTCTTTTGTTCCATAACTTTGGGTTGCTGTTTTTTAGATTGTGGTTGCTTGACCTCCTCGGCATTGTTTCTTTCCAAGAGTGTTGGACAGGTCAGCTTGTTGTGTCCCGCAACCTGGTTGCACACACTACATTTCCTGTGTCCAAGTGGCACTCCATTCTCATCGAGCACCACGACTCTTCCTGTAGGTGGTGCCTTTATTTGCGCTCTCTTGTCACTTTTCTTTGCTGCAGTAATTTTCTTCCTACCCTTTGTTTCAGAATATAGCGGCAGTTTCATCGTCTCTTGCTGTCGCTGCTCCATTGATTGGCCATCACCCTGCTTGCATTGGTTGGCTTCAGCGGCGGCGTTGAGCATTTCAGCTGCATAATACTGAAGGTCATCTTCAATTTTAGCGTCCTCTTCAGCCATCCTTTCGTCAGCATCCGCTCGATTTGCTGAATGTATTGCATCAAGCTCTTCCAAGAGTCTCTTGAGAACATAGTAGGCTCTGTCATACTGCTAGTCACATCTCATTGCTTTCTTGTTAACCATCAAATTCAGCTGCAGCAAGATGTCTTGCTTCGATAGCCTTGAGCTGCCATCCGATGCGGTTGTGTTGTAGTCCCTTGTCTCAAAGGTTGGCTGTGATTTTGCAGTCTCTGTGTACCGTTTGAGGATATACTTGTTTGGAAATTTGTCAGGCTTCAGGTAGTCCAGTATGTTCATGATGTGAAGGCAGAACAGGCCTGCATTTTGCGATGAATGCAGAATACATAGTTTGTGTAGGATCGAAAGTATGTCTAGAGGGGGGTGATTAGACTACTTGACCAAATAAAAGCTTAACCTTTTCCCAATTTTAGTTCTTGGCAGATTTTAGCTATTTTAGGACAAGTCAAGCAATCATCACATAATTCAAGCAAGCATGCAAAGAGTATATTGGCAGCGGAAAGTAAAGCATGCAACTTGCAAGAATGTAAAGGGAAGGGTTTGGAGAATTCAAACGCAATATGAGGCACGGATGTTTTTCCCGTGGTTCGGATAGGTGGTGCTATCCTACATCCACGTTGATGGAGACTTCAACCCACAAAGGGTAACGGTTGCGAGAGTCCACACAGGGCTCCACCCACAAAGGGTAATGGTTGTGCGAGTCCACACAGGGCTCCACCCACGAAGGGTCCACGAAGAAGCAACCACCCACAAAGGGTCCACGAAGAAGCAACCTTGTCTATCCCACCATGGCCATCGCCCACATAGGACTTGCCTCACTAGCTTTAGATCTTCACGAAGTAGGCGATCTCCTTGCCCTTACAAACTCCTTGGTTCAACTCCACAATCTTGTCGGAGGCTCCCAAGTGACACCTAGCCAATCTAGGAGACACCACTCTCCAAGAAGTAACCAATGGTGTGTAGGTAATGAACTCCTTGCTCTTGTGCTTCAAATGATAGTCTCCCCAACACTCAACTCTCTCTCATAGGATTTGGATTTGGTGGAAAGAAGATTTGAGTGGAAAGCAACTTGGAGAGGCTAGAGATCAAGATTCATATGGTAGGAATGGAATATCTTGGTCTCAACACATGAGTAAGTGGTTCTCTCTCAGAACATATGAATTGGAATGGTGTATGTGTTCTGATGGCTCTCTCTCCGAATGAAGAGGAGGTGGAGGGGTATATATAGCCTCCACACAAAATCCAACCGTTACACACAGTTTTCTAATCTCGGTGGGACCGAATCAACAAACTCGGTCGGACCGAAAATGTAAACCTAGTGACCGTTAGAGATTTCGGTGGGACTGACATGCAACTCGGTAGGACCGATATGGTTAGGGTTTGGGCATAACGTAATCTCGGTGAGACCGATTACACAAACTCGGTGAGACCGAATTTGGTAATTAGCTAACCAGAGAGTTGGTCAGGCAAACTCGGTGGGACTGATTTGCTCTTTCGGTGAGACCGAAAAGTTACAAAGGGGAAACACTGAATTTACATTGCAATCTCGGTGGGACCAATTCGCTCTTTCGGTGAGACCGAAAAGTTACAAAAGGGAAACAGAGAGTTTGCAATCCCATCTCGGTGAGACCGAGATCCCTATCGGTAGAACCGAATTGCTAGGGTTTGGCAGTGGCTAATGACAAGTGAAACTCGGTGGCGCCGGATAGGAAGAATCGGTAGAACCGAGTTTGGCTTAAGATTTAGGTCATATGTGGATATGGGAAAGAAGTTGAGGGTTTTTTGGAGCATATCACTAAGCACATGAAGCAAGAGGCTCATTAAGCAACACCTCATCCCTCCTTGATAGTATTGGCTTTTCCTAAAGACTCAATGTGATCTTGGATTACTAAAAATGAAGAGTCTTGAGCTTTTGAGCTTGAGCCAATCCTTTTTCCTTAGCATTTTGAGGGTTCCACTTTCACATCCATGCCATGCCAATCATTGAGCTTTCCTGAAATAATCATCTTGGTAGAGAATTAGCTCAATGAGCTATATGTTGTTATGAATTACCAAAACCACCTAGGGATAGTTGCACTTTCAGTTTGTGAGCCAGCAATGAGTTTCATAAATTTTGATATGATACTACTAGTCTAGCTATTTAATGAGTTTGTTTTCCCGCTCACCTGTGTGTGTCCAGAGCTTACATTCACACTCGTATATTTCATTGTCTAGGTCAGCTACAACCTGGAATTCATGCTTTGACCAGGAAAATCTTTCTTCATCATCATGGCCAAGCTTGTTGTGGTAGTACACCAGGTACTTAGTGGACTCTGCTGTACGCTTTGCGCGAAATAGCTTGGCCTTTCTCATCCTATTCCTCATCTCGGTGTACACGGCTCTCGTGTACTTGACAGACATGTCTTCCTCGTAGCTGTAAGTTGTCTTTGTCACAGGATTGGTCTACACATGTCAAAAAGTAAGATATTAGTCGAAGCAGAATCATATGGGTTTCATTTTTTAAAATTCAAAGTGCACATGTTGAAGGTAAACAGAACATGATGGTGGTGTTTTGTACTTGTCATCATACCATGCTGGTCATTGTTTTCTCGTTCTCCTTCTGCATCCGAGTTTGTATGCAAGCATTGACCCGCCTAGCAAACTTGTGTAGGTTCTGGGTCCCCTTGACAAACCCTTTCTTTAGCACGTGGTTCATGCTCTCGCTTCGTTGTGTGGAAGTCATTCTAGCACAGAAAATGTTCTTGTAATATGCTGAAATACACATCTCCTATCACTCCAGAGCTGCATCATCATCTGGTTGTTCTCCAGGTGGTACTTGTGCACGAGTTCAGCCCAGGCATCTTCAAACTCCGTTGGCATCAGCGGCCAGTTCAATATAGCTGTGAACTCCTCTTTGAATGTTTTATACTTTTTTTACAGCAACGCGAGGTATTCCCTGTACTTCTTCAATATGTGCCAACGGCATAGCTTGTGGACGGTGTTTGGAAATGATTGTGGTATAGCTTTCGCCATTGATGGGCACTGGTCTGATTGAATTAAAAAAATGAAACTTGATTCTTTTTTGTACTGATGGTGAACTTATGTTGCACAAGTAATTGAACTTCACATCTGGTAGTATGGCTATCTAAGAATGTCACATGTATTTTTTTTCTTACAGCAGTGTTGCTGAACTTCTGTGGTACCAGTGCTTGAACTTCACAGTTAGTAGTATGACAAACTAGTAGTGTCACACTCAAAAATTTTCTTACAGCAGTGTTGTTGAACTTTCTGTGGTAGCAGTGATTGAACTTCACATAAATAACTATGTTTTTCTGAACATGCTACATATTTTTATCTAACAGCTTCGTCCTTGAACTTCTATGATTCATGTACTTGAACTTCACATTCATAACTAATTTTTTTCTAAACATGTGACAGATAATTTTGCTTTCTTGTATTGCTAGTTGGACTTCTATGCTAACAGTGATTGAACTGCATTTTTTTACATATTTTTTAGAAAAAACAAATGTACCCAATCAACAGAGACCCATAGACTGAAAAAGATGATGAAACTTGAGGAGTTTTTTTTTGAACTCACCTGTTAGAATGCAAGTTGGGTGCTTGTTGTTCATGCACTGTAGAAATGTATCGAACAGCCACTTGAATGACTTTGCATCTTCGTCTCTTATCAGGGCAACGACAAATATCGTTGACTGCAAGTGATGGTTTGTTCCAACAAACACTCCCAGGGGCATATGAAATCTGTTTGTCTTGTAAGTCGTGTCAAATGTTACGCAATCACCGAAGTCTTGATAGGCTCCTCGGCAGCTTGCATTGGACCAAAAAATGTTTTTAATTGACTTGTCCTTGTCCACTTGGATGTCATCGAAAAACTCATCATTTATTGCCTTCATGTCTTTGAAGAATGAAACAAGTTTTAATACATCATCCAAATCATCTTTCCTTGCATTCATGGATTTCCTGCAAATCACACGCCAACATGCATTTGTTATTTTTGCTATCAAAGGGGTTGTGAGCTAGGATGCTATTTTACATTGCAGCATGTGGGTGTTTGAATACTTACTGGTTTAGCAGGTCTCGTCCGGTCATGCTTAGGAAGTAGCTTCCATCTTCATTTTCAGATAGCATGGACATGATTGTTGTGTGCTTGACATCATGGTACGGCAGGAGCTTTACATACTCCAGAATAGTGGGGTCATAATTCTTGTGTGAGTGCAAGAATACCAGCATGTCATCAGTTTGCATGAGCTGGTGATTATGATTGTACTCAATGTCCACTGCCACGCATGTGCCATCCTCCTGCACCTTCACCCTCATTCTTGCATTGCAGCCCATCCTCTGCGATGTTTTGTTTCGCTTCCTGTTGGCCTCTGAAACATAAGATGTGTGTATCCCTTGGAAGGCGCAAACAAAATACTTATGGCTGTCATTTCCACCCGTCTTCCTGATTCCAAAACCAGCATGCCTGGCATATCTGTTATAAAATTCCCTTGCTTTCTCTACATCTTTGAATCGCATCTTTAGTCTTGGTATTAGATAATCCGGTAGATCCAGCGTCTGCAGAAAAAGAAAAAAAAAATCCAAACAGCACGTTAAAATGCAGTTTTATGAACTTGTTATTCTGGAGGGAGCAGAAAATGTGCAGATAATACAAGATGCGTATATAAATATTTTTTGTTTCACTTACGTGCGTGTATGATCGCAACTCTGGCGGTGTCGGCTGTTGTCCCTCTGGGATGGGGCATGGCGGAGTAATCATAGCAGGATGCAGCAGTGGATCACGAGGAGGAAGGAGGGCTGAAGATGGCATCTCTCTTGTTTGCGTCCTTTTTGCTTGAGGTGGTTTTGGAGGTATTGCGATCCTGGTCTTGGTTTGCTCTGTTGTTTTGTGAAGCAATCCATCTACCTTATGCCCCGTAGAATTCTGACTTGTAGCAGCAGCAGCATGATCAAACGGTGGTAGTGTGCAGATCACTCTCCTCCGCGTGTGTGTTGCTATTGGATTTGTCCTGGGATCCGGTTTAGTTGCTTCGCTTTGGCATTGATGAGGCACACCATGATAACCTCCAGAGTTACACGCAGGACTTGAGCTAACCCCCTCCTCCATCGGCGTGCTTGGGAGTCTGCTGGTGGATACAAAGAATCCGCGGGGGATTTCCGGCGTCACCCAATTAGGTGGAGGCGCAAAGCTGTGCGGATAGGGCTGTGACCCAGCATCTTGGAAGTATCCGTGTGTTTCGGGTGTCATCCATTTTTGGTCAGGAGCAGGTTGGTATTGGTGTTGGTGCGTTTGAGGTGTGACCCATTGAGGGGGTGGTGCAACGCGTACAGGCTTTGGATTGTGTACTTGCTGCTGGGAACTTCTAAGCTTCTTCATGTGTCTCTCGTCTTACTGACATAAAAGAAAAAAACGTCTATTAGCACACAAGTTATATCTGCATGTACCTTTGTAACTGAACTTAGCATTATTCACAGCCTGAACTTCTCTATATAAAAGTGGTGAGAGCCATCACACTATGCACTGAGCTAAGCATCTGCCAATGCCTTTGTACCTGAACTGAGCACCCTTCACAGAATGAACTTCACATCATGTTTTTTAATTCTACAATATTTTGATTACTTATATGTACCTGAACTGAGCACTCTCCACAACCTGAACTTCTTGTTTTGCAAAGGGGAAATACTGTCTACAGTTAAAAAACCTGAACCTTCATGAGTTTTTGAATGTTTGGACTGCTAGTGCATACCAACCTGACCTTCATGTCATATCACATGCATGTTCTATTTTCCTTTTTTTTGCACAGAACCAGACACATGCCAACCTAAACTCTAGCACACTTACTAGTTGAACTTCACATGGCTTTTTGCACATGTGAATGTGAATGTAGGCAGATTTTATAGTGTTTGTAGCCTGGACTGAGGCTCACATACTACCTGAACTTCACATGCCTGTAAGCAGGCAGGCAGATTTTACAATACTATTTTGTAGCCTGGACTGAGGCTCATACACTACCAGAACTTCACATGGTTGTAAGCAGGCAGGCAGATTTTAAAAAAGTTGTTGTGGCCTGGACTAATGCTCACACACCACCTGAACTTCACATAGCTGTAAGCAAATAAAAAACCGAAGGAAGGAAGAAGTTCAACCATACCCTAGCTAGAAGGTCGGCCAACCTTTTTCCAACAGCTGATAGGCTAGCTTGAGAACAATTCGTCATGGAGGTATGAGAGGAATTCGATGGCAATCCATGTCTTGCAGGGGGCGCGAAGTTCATCTACACGAAGCAAGAAGGTCAGAGAAGGCAAGATTGAGGAAGAAGGCAAGATCAGGGAGGAAATTCATATACTGTTCTTAGATTTGAAGGCGGCGCCGATGCGGCCTCCACCGCCGAGATGCTTCCTTGGGTGCGCTGTTCGCCGTAGGTTGCGCCTTGGCCGTCACAAGCACTGCCAAGTCGTCTGGCGGCGACGATGGACCGAGGATGAGGCTTCCGGAAGTCCATGGCGGCCGTTCGTCGCAGAAATCCGGCGGCTTCGCCGGCTCCAGGCGACGCGGGCTCCCTCGCGCCGGCGTCCGCCGTCGCTCGCCCGCGCCGACGGTCGGGCAGGAGGTGGAGTCGGAGGGGGCGGAGCTCGATCCAGTCGGCCAGGATCTGGAGAAGGAAGGAGGAGCTGGATCCGGTGGATTTTCGGCGGCGAATCATGGCGGAGATCGAGGGGAGGAGCAGCGAGGAGGGGGTTGGGGAGGGGCGGCTCAATCGAGATTGGGGGTCCAGGTGGGATTCTGTCGGGATCGGGGTCCAGGTGGGATTCTGTCGGGCTGGGCCGGCAGTTCAGGGAAGTTCGGGAACCTGTCTTCGGGCTCTATCTAGGGCTGCTGTGATCCAAATAGTTATTCTAATCCTGGGATTAGAATAGTGCCACTCTCTCTCTATATATATATAGCCAATGAAGAAAAATGACAGAACCAGTGAAGACTATGCAAAGTTGAAGAATATGAATAATTTGAGGAATTTCAACTTTTGGTGGTGGCGTGACCCACCGTATAAGAATGATGATTTCAGTCACCGCGTACAATTATCGTAGGGTTCTGATAATCAAATTCTTCATTAATTTCTTCACACTAAGAGTGTTATTCTTCATTGATTGCAGAAAAACGTTTCTTCATGTGTTGCACATCTAAGTCATCATTTTTGCATAAGTGTTAGGATGAGTGTCCTTTTCAAAGAACATTCGAAGATTCTAGGATATTTAGCTCACACCGCAACTTGCTAAATCTCTTCTCATCCAAGGGCTTTGTGAAGATATCGGCTAGCTGTTCTTCAGTCTTCACATGCTCAATAGAAATGTCACCCTTCAACACATGATCACGAAGAAAATGATGACGAATCTGAATGTGCTTTGTCTTCGAGTGCTGAACTGGGTTGTGAGCAATCTTGATGGCACTCTCATGGTCACAGAAGAGAGGCACATTCTTCATGTTGAAGTCATAGTCCTTGAGAGTTTGCTTCATCCATAGCAATTGGGCACAGCAAGAACCAGCGGCAATGTACTCAGCTTCAGCAGTAGATAGTGATATGCAGTTCTGTTTCTTCGAGGACCAACAGACAAAAGATCGTCCGAGGAAATGACATGTACCAGATGTTGACTTGCGGTCCACACGATCACCAGCATAGTCAGAGTCAGAATATCCAATGAGATCAAAAGCCGAGCCCTTGGGGTACCATAATCCAAGTGTTGGTGTGTGAGCTAGATATCGAAGAATATGCTTCACAGCCTTATGGTGTGATTCCTTCGGTGTAGCTTGAAATCGGGCACACATGCAAACACTAAGCATTATATCTGGCCTAGATGCACATAAGTACAATAAGGAACCTATCATGGAGCAGTATACCTTATGATCGAAGTCAATACCATTGTCATCAGTGCACAGATGGCCATTTGTGGGCATAGGAATTTTGACGCCTTTGCAATCTTGCATGCCGAATTTCCTCAGTACATCCTTGAGGTATTTCTCCTAAGATATGAATATTCCATTGCGTTGTTGACGAATTTGAAGACCTAAGAAGAATTTCAACTCTCCCATCATAGACATTTGATATTCTTCACTCATCATATAGGCAAATTCATCACTATAACGTTGGTCAGTACAGCCAAACATAATATCATCAACATATATTGGGCACACAAACAATTCACCATCATAAGATTTAGTGAAAAGGGTAGGGTCGAGTGAACCGGGTTTGAAGCCTTTCCTCATGAGGAATTCCTTCAAGGTATCATACCAAACCCGTGGGGCCTGCTTGAGGCCATAGAGGGCCTTGTTGAGTCTGAAGACTTTGTCAGGATTCTTTGGATCTTCAAAACCTGGGGGTTGAGAAACATATACTTCTTCCTCAAGCTTACCATCGAGGAATGCACTTTTCACATCCATTTGATATAAAGTGATATCATGATGGTTAGCATAAGCAAGTAATATGCGAATAGCCTCAAGTCTAGCAACAGGTGCAAAAGTTTCATCGAAATCAATTCCTTCAACCTGTGTGTAGCCTTGAGCTACAAGACGTGCCTTATTCCTCACCACAAGGCCATTTTCATCTTGCTTGTTGCGGTAGATCCACTTTGTGCCGATGATATTGTGCTTGCGAGGATCTGGACGTTTGACCAGTTCCCAGACATTGTTGAGCTCGAACTGATGTAATTCCTCTTGCATGGCCTGAATCCACTCAGGCTCCAGAAATGCTTGATCTACCTTAGTGGGCTTTGTAATAGAGACAAAAGCATAGTGCCCACAAAAGTTAGACAAATGTGAAGCTTTTGAGCGTGTGAGAGGACCTGGCGCTTTGATGTCATTGATGATCTTTTCAACTTGCACTTCTTTTGCAATGCGAGGATGAGCTGGTTGTCGTTGAAGAATTTGATCAGTGTTTTCTTCAGCACCATTTTCTTCAGCATTTTCTTCAGGTGCATTAGCCCGACGTTCTTCATGTTCTGGAATGAATTCTTCAGCAGATTCTTTAGTAGGAATGACATCCTCAGTAGCCTTGAACTTGATAGTTTCCTCAGGTGCTGGTTCATCTATCACAGTAGGTAGGTGCTCTCTTTGCGAGCCATTAGTTTCATCGAACCGCACATCTACAGTTTCAACAACTTTGTGAAGAACGTTGTTGAAGACACTGTAGGTGTGCGAGTCCTTTCCGTAACCAAGCATAAAACCTTCATGTGCCTTCGGTGCAAATTTTGAGTTGTGATGAGGATCTCTAATCCAACATTTAGCACCGAAGACTTTGAAATAACTTACATTGGGTTTCTTATCAGTGAGGAGTTCATAGGCAGTCTTTTTGAAGAATTTGTGAAGATATACTCTGTTGATGATGTGGCACGCAGTATCAATTGCCTCAGTCCAGAAACGACGAGGCGTTTTGTATTCATCAAGCATAGTGCGAGCCATCTCAACAAGAGTCCTGTTCTTGCGCTCCACGACGCCATTCTGCTGAGGAGTATAAGGAGCAGATAACTCATGAGTAATACCAAGTTCATCAAGATAGTCATCGAGACCAGAATTCTTGAACTCGGTGCCATTGTCACTTCTGATGTGCTTGATCTTCACACCAAAGTTGGTTGAAGCCCTCGAGGAAAAACGTTTGAAGACTTCCTGCACTTCATGTTTGTAAGTAACAAGGTGTACCCATGTGTAGCGAGAATAATCATCAACAATAACAAAGCCATATTGAGATGCTTCATTTGAAATAGCAGAATAATGATTAGTACCGAAGAGATCCATGTGAAGCAATTCAAATGGGCGAGTGGTGGTCATGATAGTCTTCGCTGGATGCTTGGCCTTCGTCATCTTCCCAGCTTCACAGGCTCCGCATAGGTGATCCTTGAGGAATTTGACATTCTCGATGCCAATGACATGCTTCTTCTTTGCAAGCGTGTGCAAATTCCTCATGCCTGCATGACCAAGTCGTCGATGCCAGAGCCAGCCTTCTAAAGCTTTTGCAAGTAAGCACACAGCTGGTTGTGGTCCTGTAGAGAAATCAACAATATACAAGTCTCCTCTCCTAAAGCCTTCGATGACTTTGGAATTGTCAGCTTCCATAACCACAACACAACGGTACTTGCCAAAGACAACAACCATATCAAGATCACAAAGCATTGAGACAGACATAAGGTTGTATCCTAAGAACTCAACAAGCATGACTTTGTCCATGTGTCGATCCTTTGTAATCGCAACCTTACCTAGACCCAATACCTGACTTTTGCCTTTGTCAGCAAAGATGATATGCTTCAGATGCGACGGAGATAATGGAGCATCCATCAATAGATTCTTGTCACCAGTCATGTGGTTTGTACATCCACTATCGAGGACCCACTCAGTGGCTTTGGGTTGATCATCCTGCAGACGAATTAGTGCAGCTTACAAACTCATATACTTCATCAGTGAAGAATATGACATCAATTCATCAAATCAATTTCATTAAGTAAAATAACTGATAAAGCAATATGAGGACGTGAGAAATGAAAGTTCATTTCTTCATGATTAGCCTGCGTCCTATCAGGCATGCTCAGGTCTCCAGCAAATTCTTCAAACGATTACGTGCGTCTGGAGACCTGACCCTACAGAAGAGATTAGTTCTTTTTCCCACATCTGAAGGGGTGGCAAAGAGTTCATCATTCTGCGAGCTCCATACAAGAAGGATGGCATAGAAGCCAGTCCATTTTGTTTCACATAAGAGGGGTTAGAGTAAGCATAAGAGTATGCAGAGAAATTCTTCGAGGACTTATGGACATAATGATTTGAAGAATAGTGCACATATCCATAATCCTTAGATCTTCCCTGCGAAACAGAAGGGTTAGCACGATGATGTTCATATGAGGACTTTGATCCATATGAGGAATTTGGTCTGTATGAGGACTTTGATCTGGGGTTCCTATTCCTCACAGGTGGCGTCATGATGACATTCACCTGAAGATTTTCAAGGCATCTTTTGGGAACCCAGATTTTCTTCATAGGGGAGCCGTTCCTGCAGTTAGTGTCAACATATCTAGCAAATACTTCACCATTCTGATTTTTGAACAGTTTATAGTTGGAGTCAATTGACTCATCATCAGAATGAGGAGATTCACATGCAAATCCAGATAAGTTAGATGGATCAACTGGAGGTCCCTTTGCAGCAACCCATGTAGTTTTGGGGTACTGCTTAGGCTTCCAATATGTACCATCAGCATTGAGTTTCCTCTCAAAGGCAATACCCTCTTTCCTAGGGTTCCTGTTGAGGATCTGCTTTTTAAGCACATCACAAAGAGCCTGATGCCCTTTGAGGCTTTTGTACATGCCTGTCGTGTACAATTCCTTCAACCCTGCATCATCAGTGATACTCGCAATGTCCTCAGATGAGGAGTTAGTGATAGCAGGGGTATGTGAAGAATTTGAAACATTAGCAGCATTTGAACATTCAGGTGAAGAATTAGCAGATTCACGTTCAATGCACTTCAAGCATGGAGGAACAAATTCTTCCTGAGATGCGCTGATTTGTTGAGCAAGTAATGAATCGCGCTCCTTCTGAAGATCTTCATAACTCACTCTTAGCTTCTCAAGGTCTTGCTTTCTTTGAAGAAATTCATAAGAAAGCTTCTCATGATCCGATAAGAGAGTGTTATGATGACTTTGAAGTTTGTCAAGCTTGGACTGAAGTCTCTGAAGATTTTCAGTCAAAGTTTCAGTGCGATCCATTTCTTCACCCAACATATCATCACTTTTATTTAGCATGTTTTGAACCTTTTCTAAAGCCCTTTGTTGTTTTATAGCAATCTTAGCAAGTTTAGAATAGCTGGGCTCAAGGTTTTCATCAGATTCATTCTCACTTGATTCAGAGGAGGTATATTTGAGTGCCTTGGCACCCTTTGCCATGAAGCAATAGGTGGGAGCGTAGTCATCATTGCCTTCATCAGCCTTGTTGGTGAGGTCATTTTCTTTAGTGTTGAAGATAGACTTGCTGACGAATGCAGTAGCGAGAGCTAGGCTTGCCACTCCAGATTCGGACTCCTCAGATGTCTCCTCTTCCTCATTTTCTTTAGATTCAGCCTCAGAGTCCATTTCCTTGCCAATGAATGCCCTAGCCTTCTTGGAGCTGCTCTTCTTGTGATATGAATAGTTTGAGGATTTTGATGATGAAGATTTTGTGGATTTCTTCTTTTTCTTCACATCATCAGAACTGTAATCCTTGTATTTCTTCTTCTTTGATTCCTTTTCCCACTGAGGACAATCTTGAATGAAATGTCCAGGTTTCTTGCACTTGTGACAGAGCCTCTTCTTGTAGTCACTGGGTGAGGAATCATTGCTCCTTGAGGATCTTCCAAGGCGACCACGTCTTGAGAACTTTTGGAACTTCTTCACGAGCAGAGCCAGATCATGGCTCAGTTCTTCAGGATCACCAAGGTTGCTACCAGAGTCTTCATCTTCGGACTCAGATACTGCCTTGGCCTTCAGTGCACGTGTTCTGCCATAGCTTGAACCATAGAGATCTCTCTTTTCAGCAAGTTGGAACTCATGAGTATTTAGCCTTTCGAGAATATCAGCGGGATCAAGTGACTTGTAATCAGCACGTTCTTGTATCATCAATGCCAGAGTGTCAAATGAGGAATCAAGCGATCTCAGCAATTTCTTCACCACCTCATGGTCGGTGATGTCAGTGGCACCAAGTGCTTGAAGTTCATTTGAGATGTCAGTGAGGCGATCGAAGGTTTCTTGAACATTTTCATTGTCGAGTCTTTTGAAGCGGTTGAAGAGATTGCGAAGAACATCAACTCGAGAGTCACACTGAGTTGAGACTCCTTCATTCACTTTGGACAACCTGTCCCAGATAAGCTTTGCTGTCTCCAAAGCACTCACTTTGCCATACTATCCTTTGCTCAGATGGCCACATATGATATTCTTCGCTTGAGAGTCGAGTTGCTTGAATCTCTTCACATCAGCAGCATTCAGAGAAGGTGTGACTGAGGGAACACCATTTTCCACAACATACCAGAGATCGTTATCAATTGCTTCAAGATGCATTCGCATCTTATTCTTCCAGTAGGGGTAGTCTGTCCCATCGAAGGTAGGACACCTAGTAGAGACCTTGATCATACCTGCGGTCGAATAACTAAAACTCCAGGTGGTTAAACCAAAATCACACAGAACAAGGGAGTACCTTGCTCTGATACCAATTGAAAGTGCGTTATATCGACTAGAGGGGGGTGAATAGGCGATTTTTATGAAATTCTTCACTGAGGAATTTGCCGGTGAGGAAATTCCTTAGTGAAGAACTACTAGCAGTGGAATAAGTACTCAAAAGTAAACATAATAGAATACAAGCATAGTCATCATGATGAACTGAAGACAGGCACAGAGTACAGGAAGCATAATCACAGGATAACACAGGATGAAGACAAACAGATTGAAGAAATTGAATTGAGGAAATTGAGAAAGTCTTCAGTCAAAGTCTTCAAACACAGATATGAACAAACACACAACACAGTTATGAGGAAATGAAAGAGTTGAGGGAATAGAACTAGTAAGCTTGGTGAAGACAATGATTTGGTAGACCAGTTCCAACTGTTGTCTCAGTTGTATGTCTGGTTGGAGCGGCTGAGTATTTAAACTCGAGGACACACAGTCCCGAACACCCAGTCCTGAACACGCAGCTCAGGACACCTAGTCCTCACCATATTCTCCTTGAACTAAGGTCACACAGACCTCGTCCAATCACTCGTGGTAAGTCTTCAGGCAACTTCCAAACCTTCACAAACTCGGTCACTCGGCGATCCACAATTCCTCTTGGATGCTCTAGACCATGACGCCTAACCGTCTGGAAGAAGCACAGTCTTCAAAGGTAACAAGCGTCGGATCCACTCAGGATCAATCTCTTCAGTGATGCTCAATCACTTGGGGTTTGTAGGTGTTTGGGTTTTGGGTTTTTGGTTTTTCCTCACTTGATGATTTTCGCTCAAAGTCCTCAGAGGATGGGTTGCTCTCAAATGACAAGTGTCAGTTTCTCTTGGAGCAGCCAACCAGCTAGTGGTTGTAGGGGGCGGCTATTTATAGCCTAGGGAGCAGCCCGACATGATAAGACATAAATGCCCTTCAATGATATGACCGTTAGGTGGATAGATATTTTGGGACAGCTGGTGCATAGCACAGCAACGGTCGGAATTTTGAGTAGAAAAATCCTCAGGGCTATCATGTTCCTCACTGTGTAGGCAATCCGCACTGGCGAATTTCTAACTCCTCAGTCAGGAAAAATTCCTTAGAGACCAGAAGAACTTCATCTCTGTCACTGAAGAAATTGACCGAACTGTATGAGATTTCCAATGGCTTCACTCGAAGGGATTGGTAGGTGTAGGATTTTGAGTTGAGCATCACATGGAAATTTTTCCTTAGTATTTCCTCGACCCCCTTTAACAGTACGGTGTTTCCTATGACTCAAGAAGGAGAAAAACAAAACTATGAAAACGAAAGTCTTCAAGCTTCATATTCCTCGAAAGAATACCAAGTCTTCAAGGTCACACCAATTTCTTCACTTTCAAAGTCTTCATGAAAGTCTTCAGAAATACCAAAATCTTTAATCCAAGATATTCATTTTTAGGGGTCGACTTTCCCTGTAAATATCAAACTCCTCATAGACTTATAGACCTGTGTACACTCACAAACGCATTAGTCCCTTAACCTATAAGTCTTCAGTACACCAAAATCACTAAGGGGCATTAGATGCACTTACAAATTCACATATATGGTAATTAGACACTGAACAGGTGACATTCACACAAAGCATGTCTAAACTAATCAAATGACATAGCAATGCGAGACACCATACGCACGATATGAGCAACATAACCCTGCCAAGTTAGAGCATACACCTCGGGGGGGGGGGGGAATAGGACTGGTCATCTGTCTCTGAATCCTTCTGTCTGGAGGCCGGATCCCTACTGTGCTGGACCCTTCTGTCGTTGGAGCAGCTGAGCTGGGGTGGACGACGGTGCAGCTGGAGCGGGACAAACCACGCAAGGTTTTCTTTGACAACTATCTGTAAGAGAAGTGATTCTGTAAGGGCTCATTTGAATTGGAGGATTACAACAATGTAGGGATAGGAAATAGACAGGAATAGGATAGGAATGCACGTGCAAAACAGAGAATTTAAAAACACAGGATTTCTGCCAATCTGGGTGTTTGATTCACAACAATTGGAAGATCACAGGATGCAAAGAAGCATGGTGAGATTAAGTCAAACCACAAGAAAATGTACGGTTATAATGCTATTATGCTACTATCTCTTAGTCTTGTGCTTCATGAATAGGAATTTGAAAAGGAGGACAAGTGAAAATTAAAATTCCTACGTTTTTTCTTTCAAGGAGACACTAACGGAACATATCCGTGTGCTTAGTGGACAATATATATAACATGTAGAGTAAAAAAGAGATGCAACAAGTGTACAACCTCTTTGGCGAAGCCATGTCGATCTCAGCGTGATTGCGTTGGCCGGTGAGGATGCTCCGGCTGACTTGGCTGTCGGAGGAGGGGAAGAAGATCTTAGGCGTCTGGAGATGGAGCCCGAGGTACTGCTCCGCTGTGATGGAGGGTTTCATCGTTGGAGCGGCTCCGGTGAGTTGTACGACGCCAAGGCTGAAGCAGGACAAGAGAGACAACGAACAACGTTAACCTGAGTGGAATTCTAATAGCATCTCCAATACATGACGTAAAATACATAACCACAAAGTGCTAGATGTAAAATACATTAGCCGCTCATCTCTAAACTTAACTGTTGAAACTGAATTTAACTGTCGAAACTGAACTTAACTGTCAAAACTGAACTTAACTGTTGAAACTGAATTTTGCTATCGAAACTGGACACACTAGCAAGGTGAGGCTACACGTCGGTTGACTGACTTTTTCATCTCTGGTCAGTCGATTTTGCAGCCGTAGGATACGAAATCAAGGGCCTGCGGTTCATCTTCAACCCCCACCGCCCTGAGCCGGCCAAACAGCAGCCCCCCGCCGCCCCGCCCGCCCGAAAACACTCCTCACCGCCGGTCCGCCGCCGTCCCGGCCATACCTCTAGCCCCCCCCCCCCGTGCCGAGCTTTTTCTCCGGCGATCCCCACGCCACCGCCCCGCCAACGCCGGCGACCACCGCCGCCATCCTGAACCTTAAGATAGATAGTGGGGTACCTCTCTGGCGAGCCCCCCTCCCGCTACGGCTGGTTCTTCCTTCACCTCGGCGGCATCGGAGTGAAGTGTAGCTAAATTGGAGCAGCATCGCAAGCAAGAGCAAGAGCAAGAGCAGCAGCGCGAGCAAGAGCAAACTAGGCAGGGGACCGAGAGCAAGAGCAGAGCAGCAGCGCGGGCGAGAGCTAAAGTAGCAGCAGGTCCTACTGATGTGGACATCGCCGCCAAGGGAGCGACACCGTGGAGGAAGTGGCCGGCGACGCCGCCGTGGATGGAGTCGCGCCGTGTCGGCTCGGGACTGAGCGTCGGCAGCACCGTGAGATCGAATCAAGAAGAAAATGCGGCGATTAGTGTACAACCTCTTTGGTGGCGCCGATTAGGCCGCAACTTCATCCGAGGAAACGGTGATGATGATGCTCTTCCGGTGGTGCAGGTGAAGACGGCGGTGTGGGAATGGAGGTGGCGCGAAATACGAGGGGAACGTCGGGGCAGCTCCTTGGAGGTGGAGGACGGGGTGGCTAAACCGGCGGGACGATGAGATCGACGACGGATCCTCATCCGGTACGGTGGATGAGGGACGTCGAGGTGTTGCTGTGGACAATGTCGTCGGGGAAGACGCTCCGGCTGGGTGGCGGACGGAGCAGGGTGTGGGGTTTCGTCGCGGGTTTTCACGGCCTCGGTGTACGAATGGGTGGGCGGATGGGATGGCAGTGGGGAACCATGGCTTAGAGACGCGCTTGTCCGAAATGTGGGGTAAGTTACGAAAGTACCCCCACCGATTTGAGGCGGTTCTTTCGGTTCAGGGGTACCACGGGCATTTCGCGTGTCGGGATTTCACAGGAGGTGGGAGTTTTCGCGCGCGTTGTAATTTCGGAATAGCAAGGCGCGGGTTGAGATGGAGGGAGTTGTCGGAGCACAACGAGACAAAGATATATCTTAAATATTTCGGGCTAACAAGGCGCGGGTTGAAATTTCCGGACAAGCCTAACGTGTATTGTACCAAATCAATGCGCCCTACAAATGTCATTCAAAACTTTGAATTCATGTTATGTTCAATTAAAATATTTCTCTATGTGTATAATGCATGCAACCTACTACTCAAATGAATGTTTTAGTGCATTCCAAACGTATATACTACCGCTTCAATATGAACTAAATTTGAATCCGTTTCTCTATTTGAATAAGATCTACAGTAATGATTGTTGTGAAGTCAAAGCATTTGAATTCGTTTCTCTATTTTAATAAGATCTACAATCATCGTTATTGTCAAGTTAAACCATCGTTTGTGTATTATCTTCACAGCACACCACATGATTAGTCTCGAGTTACATATGAACTATGTGTACTATATGAACTCGAACTAGATTTTTTGAATCCACTTTATTTTGATTTCAAATCACATTACATTTCTAGCTCTAGCTAGATCTTCATAATCTAAACCATGTCTCATATGTATAATGTGTTTATCACATTATGTATAGTGCCCCACCCCATACGCCTACAATTATTTAGATGTGAGTTGCAAACACCACACATTACCACAAATTCAAATAAAATGTGAGAATGTTCGATATATAGTATTGTTTAGATTGTTCGATATTTAGTTGTAAGCTGCAAACGCCACACATTATCACAAATTCAAATAAAATGTGAGATTGTTTGATGTATAGTATGGTTTAGATTGTTCGGCATTTAGCTGTGAGTTGCAAACACCATGCATTATCACATTATGGTATAACATGTGCACAGCACGTGTATCACTGCTATATTCATGCATGCAATGTTTAAAACACTATGATCTCCTATTCAAATATATGAATCCACTTTCATATCAAATTATGATCTTTGTTAGTCTCTTACACCCACACAATCCTCTAACCTTTGTAGCTACCACTAACTTTCTCTCGTGCATGCACACGCCCTCCTCGCCATCCCCCTCCCTCGGCATTCTATCCACTGGGCACATTCATTTTTTTCTTTAGGTCGTTCTCCCAGAGTCTCCACAACTCCTTTCTGACACACAGCGATCGATAAACCTCTCCAGCGATGCCTGCCTACAACATACAAACACACCTTCAATCTCCTCCTTTATGTGTCCTTGCCTCGTGTCTCTCATACGGTCAGACACACGTGTAAACTCTCGCCCCTCTTTTCATCGCTCTCTCACAACCGCACACTCATCCTCCTATCTAGCTAGTAGTTGGGCCTCTCGCACCACCTCCTAGCTCCATTCTCTGTCTATCCGTCTCGCTGGGCCTTATTAGCCTCTAACAAATGGACGTACACCGACCAATCTCTGCTATACATATAGCTAGCTAGGTCCTTATAACTCGTTTTTACCCACACGTCAATCGATCTACCTCATTAGTTGTGTCTCTCCCTTCCTCCGACAAACAACAATTGATCTACCGATCTAGTTAGGTTTGCTTACCAAACACATGGTTCCCCTTCATCATCCATGGATGCGTCCCGATATATCTAGCATGCATAGGCACACACAGAAACACATCCCCACTCTTATTGATAACATTGCAGTTCCACCCTCAGTTTGTCTAGTAGGCCTCTCCCACCATCTTCGAGAAGCAACTCCATCACCCATCCAGCACTCTACCCCTCTCCCTCCCTCTCCCTCCCTCTCTCTCTCCTCTATCTCTCTCCCGTCATTTTCCCGGCCTTCAGTTATGTATGGGTGTCGACCGATCTCCCTCAAGACATAGCTGGGTCTCTCCTTCTCAACACATATACGAGTCATTCTACCTCTATAGTTAGGCCTGTGCCTACCCCTCCCACCCCCCCTCCCCCCACACACACTGATACATCGAGCGCTCTAGTCATGTCTCCCTGCCACACACAAACTTGACGTGTGCCCTCTAACGTTCCGGTAGGCCAGTCGCCCTATATCTTTGACTTGTACACACACACAATTTCGATGGCTCTCTTCATCGATCTCGCACCCACCCACTTGATCCTCTCTTCGACTCTATCGATAGCTATGACCCATCCCTCTCTTCTCGTGGATTGCCCGACCCTCTATGTATGATATGGATAGGCCTCCATTTCACACACATTGCATGCAAAATTTTGTTTGAGATGTCATCGACACATATTCCCACAAATAATTCACAAAATCAACCCCCACCCCACCCCCACCCCAAAACAAAAAACACTCACAAACGCAGTTTGTATCTCTCACACACACCCACGTAGGTGGGAACGTGCACGAAGAGAAGAGGTGCATGCACGGCGCACGTACTCCCGTCTCTTTCCCAACCACACCCGCGCGGGTACACGGTGGAGCTGATTTCTGTATGAAAAAGGCAGCCCACGTGGTAATTTGGCACGTGTACTAGTTGTCCACTTGGTGGAGGGAGGATCGTCTACCACGGGTGAACAAACAAATTGCGACTTGACGTGTTATGTTAAAAAAGAGGCAAACCATGTGAGGCCTACCTTAGAGGAAATGCTCTATACACTAGAGTACTTTTGATGTGTCCCGTCAACTCGCAGAACGAGGAGAAGCTTGCTTAGTACACCGTCTCCCCCGCCCATGGGCGCGGTGGCTCGTAGGATGAGGTGAAGCTTGCTTACTATGCCTTATGCCCGCTCCCTCGCCCATGCGCGCGGTGACTCGCAGGACGAGGAGAAAAATTTACTACTCCCTTTGTTTACTCCTCGTCCCTACTACCTTGGTTATAGAGATTATATCATATTGTTTGTAATATATATGTCCTTTAGTAGATTTCAATATGAACTACTAGTACATACTCCAAACACTGATGTATATAGACGTATTTTAGAGTGTAGATTCACTCATTTTGCTCCGTATGTAGCACTCTCCCTCGCCCCTCGACCCTCGCCCACGTGGTGGACGTGCAGCAATTCATTCGGTCTCATATAGCCAGAACGATATATACTGCACTACCATTATTGCTTGACTTCCCGAAGAGGCGAAGAGCCAATCGCAAGGTCAATATTTTGGAGATGCCAAGCGCAGGGTTATAGGAGAACGAGTAGTAGGTGTCGCGTCATTTATAAATAAAGTTTTTTTTCTTTAGTGGCACGTACGCAATATGATAGGTTCGTATGGAGAGAAAAGGAGTACATAGTCAGGACAGGCCAGCCTACACGGTTGCTTACTGGGGTTGCTGTCTTCACACTCTCTCGCACAAAACGACTGTGGCCACAACTCTAACATCCCGGTGGATCACGTCCGCTTGGGGAAGGGGTGGATGCTTAGTGTAGATGCGGTGGCCGTCGCTGACGGTGAAAACCCACTGTCGGCACGTCCCGATCAGGGGTCCCCGCCGTTCTCTCTCACAAAGCCGGTGAGGTTGCCTTCATCCCTTGCTCACTACCGCGACGTGGGCAGTTGCCGCCTCCCGCATCCCTCCTCAAGGTTGAGCTACGTCCCTCGGGTACAACTCCCTTTACAGCCGGCTTGCACCACTGCTCCAGCTGCCCACATCACTCCCTGTGGATATTTCTCTACTTCTTTGCCCCGCACATACCTCTACTGGCTTCTACGTACTGTATTTGTGATGAGTTTATGTCTCATCAACTAGTCCCAGTAATCTTATTCTAATCACGCTTGTTCAATTTCTTTGCCACAGGGATGCTCATCTCGATTTTGGTGAAACTGCACAAAATGATCCGATGGTCAAAAGGTTGCAAACTTCATTTATTAGGAAGCTCGAACGTTGCCAGCAAATTGAAGCCTGGTCAGGGTTCACGGTTCAAGAGCTAGGGACTGCATGGATCGTTTTTTTCTTTAGCTGCCTCTGTTCCAAAATAAGTGTCAACTTTAGTAGTAGTACAACTTTGTGCTAAAGTTCGCACAAAGTTGAGAAACTTATTTTGGAACGGAGGGAGTACATATTTGTTATGATCTGTCAATCATTGAGATGCAATAGCATGCATGTTAGTCTCCTTTGTATTTGATCAAATGTTGCAACGGCAACCTTGGACGCAAGATACATGTAACAGAAGCTGGAAGCTTCATAGCATTGTACAAATTTATCTCGCTGATAAATTACAGTATGTACTATACTAGTACTTCCTCCGTTCCTAAATATAAGTCTTTGTAGAGATTTCACCATGAAGCACATGCGGATGTATATAGATGCATTTTAAGTGTAGATTCATTCATTTTGTTCCGTATGTAGTGGAATCTTTACAAAGACTTATATCTACTAGTAATAGCTAGCCCCCACTACTAGGAATTCTCTATCCTCTCCTTGAGCCACGTCATCAAAATTGATGTAGCCGTTAGATGAAGTAAACAGTCCATAATAGCCGTCTGATCTTGACGTTGAGAGGCTCCGCACTAAGCCACATGCAAGCATGCAGAAATACCGTGCCACATGCATGTGAGTGGGTTTTAAATCACATCAACATGTCTGCATGCAAGCATGCATCGGTAGCATGCATGTAAGTGAGCTTTTAAGTCCCATTAACATGTCAAAAAGAAAAATATAATCCCATTATACAGTAGGAGTTCAGGAGTTGGCTGATCTTTTTTCCTTACGTGGGATGATCTAAATGATGATGGGAGTTTATTTAGTTTGGTTACCACATTTCTCATGCGGTTATAGAGTTTTTTTGTTCTATGAAATCGATAATTTTGCGCATAGAGATATACCGCTGTTCCGCGCCAACGCGCGGGGACTCATCTAGTAATATTTAGGAACGGAGGGAGTACTATGTAAAGAGTTAGGTGTCGCACGGTGATAGTAGTGTGAGGTGGGCCATGTAATCACTGAGCCTGCATGTTTTCACTGCTCTTGCACGCCTCCGCTGTAAGAATGGAGAAAATTGTAATCTAGTAGTAGTAGTATACCTCCTTTCGCTGAAAGCGTGGGACATCCAGCAGTCCTACCACCTCAGTAATAAAGACCGATGAGTCGTCAAATCACATAGACCCAGTAGTAAGTTGGACGGACGAAGCAACCATCACTCTTGCGCCAGTAAGAGGTCGCGTCCGCTCTGCCCGGGCATGAATGCGGCACCGATTCTTTGGAGCGGCGCTGACCATTTCGGGCGGGAAGCGCGCGCGGGCGATGGAGGGGCTTTGGGTGGGCCAGGCTGGTCAGGAGCGGGCGTGGCAGCTGTCCGCATGTCCCTACCGGACACGCCCGGAAATGAGAGGATGCACCGACTCTCGCGGCTAAAATCGTACACTACACAACATCTCTCTGTAGGAGTAGGTCGATCCATCTCTCTCTCTAACACACACACACACATGGTGTTAAACACACACACACACACACACGCACGCACCTTGGTCCCGTTGCACCTTCTAACGTGAATTATTACACCTAGACGGAGGGAGTAGTAAGTATACGAAATACGGTGGCACACTGACTCATGTCGAATACAAGTGGCCAAAATTTGTGTGCATGTTATAATAAGGATTCACTTAAAATAGTACGTGAGCGAACAGAGGGATCAATTGGACAGTGTTCCCGAGCAGTAGCAAGATGTGTGAGGTAAGATACACCGCTGGCGCTTTTAATTTTTCTTATTAATTTGTTTGTTTCACCCTCTGACCGGTGGGACCCAACGTACTACGTGGAGAGAGGTAAGGTGACTAAGGATGCATTATTTCTGCACCACTGTGGATAGTCTTACCACCAAAGCCACATGACACGATTATGATTGAAATCCCAATGACTCCCACACACACACACAAAAACACTGCATGCTTGTCACACGAATGCAGGAATGTATAAAAGGTTATTTCCCTCTCGTTGAACATAACGGGAGGGTTGTGTAGCTGGTTAGCCTGTTCGCTCACTCTCTCGCCCTCTCCCGTTGGAGCCTCAGCACTTGTAGTTGCTCTCTTCACACTCTCTCGCCCTCTCCAGATCTAAACAAGACTTCATTGGCCTCTCTCTCCCCTCACTGCTGCTCAAAGAGCCGGCAGGATCCGTCCGTCGGGAAGGGAAGGAGGCTTAACGATGTTGCCGTCGGCGAGGGACTACCAGCGCAGCTGTTCACTTTCCACCCAGCGGCGGCGTGGGAGGGCCTCTGACTCCTTCTTCTTCGCCGCCGTCCCGTCGCCCACCGAACCACGCCCCAAGAACCTTAAGGTATAATTTACTTACTCCACATGCATTGCTCTAGCTGCATGTATACCATGAATCTTGGACGTGGTTCAAAGAGGAAAGGAGTGGGGGAAAGTAGTGGGAAAAGTTGTATATAGCATGAATCTAGGACGTGGTTCAAAGAGGAAATGAAGGCGGAAAGTTGTATAGCATTAATCTAGGACGTGGTTCAAAGAGGAAAGGAATGGGGGAAAGTAGTGGGGAAAGTTGTATCGCATAAATCTAGGACGTGGTTCAAAGAGGAAAGGAAGGGGCGAAAGTACTAGTTCAAAAAGGAAGGGAAGGGACAAGGCTGTAGAGTTTGAGCAGGACTAGATTTGCTGCGCTCACATAGGGAAAGGCGTCTAAAGATAACAAAATTGGGACCAACACAAATATGCTCCTTCGTTGCTTGTTCTTTGTTGCAACAGACTGTGCATGACCACAGTACATCGGTAGATGCACATGGTGCTGGTGCGTCCACTGTCCCGTGCAACTCATTAGCTGTTGTTAATCTAAGGCCCTGTTTGGTTAAAAACTACCTAGTCCCTACCTGCTGGGTTCCAGGGACTAAACATGGACTAGATGTTATTAAATGGCATGCTAAAAGACCATGTTACCCCTAGTAATGAACTAATAGAGACAAGGTGCGATGCATGGCAGGGGAAACTGTTGGAAAAAGTCCCAAAAAGACTCCCCTGGGGTCTTCTTTCTTTAGTCCCAAATGCCCACTTTTAGTCCCTAAAAGTCCCTCCTCTTTGGTTTACATGGGACTGACACGGAGTTTGTTTAGTCCCTACACCAAAATGTCCCTGTAAACAAACACCCTCTAATAATGCCGCTGGAAAATTGATGCAATGCCACAGTTAAAAGCAAATTACATGTTTAACGAATTTTATTGTTAATATAATCTCTATGTTAATATTAATCAATGTCACCGTTTGAGAAATGCTACTGTCTTGCTTTCTTTCCCATTTAGATAAGGTAGATGCTTCTTTTTGTTGGCTTCTGTGTCATCCATCGTTATTGACCACTAATTGTTTCCTTTGCACCTCTGTGTAAACAAGGTTATCTGCTTCACCTCGTTGCCATTGTGACCTTTTGTTGCACTACACAAAACACTTTTGTTTTAAGAGTGTTTTGTGCAGTTCAACCAAAATGTCACACCGACAATGTTGCTTGATTTCTTGATCTTAGTGGAACTGCACAAGAGGAGATCTTACTTCCTATCCATTAAGGCGAATTTGGTTCAGATCTTCTTCTTGTGAGTTGTTTGAATTCCGCATCATGATCTGTCAGTACTAGCCTTCTTTCACATGATTCTGCACTGTGCATTCATATGTTGTGCTACTTGTACGATAATGTTGCTTGATTTTAGTGAACTGCACAAATGGAGACAAGACTTCCAATCTGTATGTGCACCGTAATATCCCATTGAGGTAAGATAAGGATATTTCACAACTGCTGGCCTGTATTTTGCCACTTTCATCAGAAAATTAAGTTTAGTACTATACTTGTGCTCCCTAATTGACATGCCAAATCTTACATTGAAGGCGAAGCTTGTTTGTTATTGAACCAAGTGATGAAGGGGAAGAAAAACAAAAATCAACTCCCGGTGCTGTCATGAAAAAGTGGTATTGTCCTTGAGAAGTGCTTCATCTGTGCTGTTTTAAATATTTCCTTTCCTTTTTTCAAGCAAACAGTGATGCTAGCATTTAGTAGTCCTCTTGTCTTTGCACAACAGGATCATCTTCCTCTGAAGAAGAATATGGAGTACGTGAAGTGACTAGTTCCGATTATGCCAGGATGAAGAAGCCTTGTCTATCTTATCATCAGAAGGAGCAATTGAAGGATGGTTACATTACTCCCCACAAGAGCAAACTAACTTCAGCTCAGAAGGACTGACAAAATCTCCATTTTTTTGCTGTGATGCGCGAGTACAATGTTGTTCTAGGATTCTTTCTGGTGAGTTCCATTTTTCTAAAAGTGTGCTCTACATGGACCATGTATGTGCCTGTTGAAACTGTCAATTCATAGTACAGTTTGCTCTATACTAATCACTTTTTTGTATTTGTGCAAACAGGGGTGCTCAGCTTGATTTCAATGGGAACTGCACAAAATGTTCATGAATACATCGAATCATTCATTTCCACCACAAGAAAGGAGGTGCTGATAAGTTCAAGGCGTTGCAACATATAAGGGCGAAATCATACAAGCTACGCGCGAATTTGGTTGATTTTGGTGGAACTGCACAAAAAGAACAGCTGGTTTATTTAGCATGAGGTGCCATGTCAATGTCCGAACTGATGGCAAACCCTGCCCATTCCACAATCGTAGGGATTTGATATTTTGGAATGGGACAACCTTGTCAAATTTTGCTCATTGATTTTAGCAAGACATGTGTTTGATATTTTCGAGTGGGACGCCCTTGCTGTCAGCAGCGTCGATCAATTTTTTCTTTATTCTTTAGTTGTGAAGTAAATATTGCCTCTGACAAGTGAGTCGCTAAGATGCATAATCATTGTTTGTTTTGAATGTTCTCTATGAATTGCCAGGCCTGTGTGTTTGATTGCAATGTACAGAAACGCTAAAAACCTGCTCAAACTCTTTGTACTCCTTCTATTCCTTTTTACTTCGCACATTGTGAAAGTGCATACTTTTTTGTATAAGATTGGTCAAAGTAGAGATACTTTGACTGCAGACAAAACTTGTATGCAGACTAGAAAGGACCGGAGGGAGTACATGTGAAACTGCTGCAAACGAGGTGATCACCCTGGGAATAATGCTAGTACATATTGTTTTGCATGTTCATCCAATGCTAGTGATACAGGAATTTGAACTAATCAAAATAGATTCATTCATACACGGTCGGATTTCATATAAACATGCCAGATTTCATTACATTTCAAACATTCTTCAACTAAAAGGGGTGCGCTGGAGGTATAATTAATTAACCGAAGCTACCCACCTGTGTCCCGCTGAGCCGAACAAAAGCTTCAGTGACTTAACTGCAGGTGCAGTTGCGTAATTGACATGTGGCATGTTGGGCCCACGTGTCAGTCAGCCAACTGCACCAGCAGTTAAGTAGAAGCAGTGTTATTCTCCAGCAGAACTCCCTGACTCCACGTCGCCGCTAAGAAGCTAACCGGCCGTCAATGGTCAACCCACCTAGCTTGGCTTCAACAGGAGGGCAGCAGCGGTGGCCTTACTTGGACCCGAGCGGCAGCGACCTACCGTGTTCTACTCTTCCTCGTTTTCTGTGTGGCGCGGCCTCGTTGGCAGCGGGGCGGGGCCTCGGCGGAGCCAGCGATGTCCTCCGTCTCGTTGCCGGCGGGCGGCGCCTCAGCAGAGTGGTGGAAATCCTCCCCCGCATTGCCGGCAGGGTGGGGCCTCAGCTGAGCCGACGATGTCCTCTGCCTCGTTGTTGGCGGGGCGGAGCCTCGGCAGAGCCGGCGGTGTCCTCTGCCTCGTTGGTTGCGCCGCGGGGCCTCGGTGGAGCAGGGCCTCGTCGACGCCAGCAGAGCGGGGACTCATCGGAGCCGGCATTGTCCTCTGCCTCGTCCTTGGTCTCGCCAAACAGCGCCTCACCCGCTTCATCGCCCTCTTTGCTAGCCTCTTGGTAGGTGGCCGCAGCCTCCGCCAACCGCATGCGCTCCCGCCAGCGCTCGAGGCAGCCCTTGCGGGCGAAGCGATACGAGTCGAGCAGCGCCTCCTGCTCCGCCTGCTCCGCAGCGATCTGCTCCTCCGCCTGCAGATGCTCCTAGAGGAGATGGTGGTTGTAGGCAGCGTCGGCCTGCGCCTCCCAGAACTGCTCCTGACGCATCTGCCTCACACTGTCCATATATTGGGCACAGGCCTCGCCGATGGTCATGGTGCAATGCACCGGTGAGGATGGCGCGGAGGAGGGGGTTGGCGCCGGATCATCTACTACCATGTTCTCCATTGGGACGTTGTCGTCCTTCGGCTGCCTGCCCGCCAGCCGGTCAGCAGCAATGGCTGCCATCTCCTTGTGGTCCGTCATCTGCCCGTCCTGAAGAGCGCTGGAGCGCGAGGAAGCCATGGTGGGTAGTAGTGGTGTGGACAGGAGAAAGGGAACGGATGCGGATGGCTGTGGCTATGGCCGGCACAGCAGTTTATATAGCAATGGTGGGCGGGCGGAGGGACGGGCGTGTGGCGCCGGAGTAGCCGCCTCGGCAACCGCGTATCATTAATGTGGGCGGCAGATGGACGGACGGACGGCACTTGTGTCATTTGAAGGCGGAGCAATCGCCTGCACCGGGAAGCGGGGCGGGCGGCGCTGACTGTTTCGGGCGGAAAGCGCACGCGGGCGAGGAGATGACTTTACTTGGAGAGGATGACAATGGGGACCCACCAGGTCCATAGCCTCACGTACGCAAGTGCCTCCTTATTATATATATATGTGTGTGTGTGTGTGTGTGTGTATAAAACTATACTCCCTCCGTCTAGGTGAATAAGTCGTATTAGAAGGTGCATCACGAGCTAGGTGCAAGCAGATTGATGGAAAAGAAGAATATTTCTCTCTTCTAAACACAACATTTAATCACAACAGTTAAGAGGATGTCTTATTAGCTACCCATGCAGGCCATTGTAATTCATAGCATGCAAAGCGCTTTTATTTCTTGCCTAATAACCGCATGGACGTGTTGCATGCATTGGTCCTTGCCCGAGCAAAAAAAGGGAGGAAGAGGGTTTCCACGGGAGACAACGAGGCAGAGGTGGAAGAGCTCGCTGGAGTTATTTATTTTGCTTCCCCCTGGTTTCCTGACATCACGGTCCCACACCATTGTCAACCTATGTAGTACTAGTCAATAAATGAGAGAATTGCATAAGAAGCGGCCGACAGCTGGGACCAAGCAGCTCGAGCAGTATTTGTGTTTTTGAGGTGTGAGCACTACAGAGTTTTTCGATGTTTAGCCCAGATATTAATTTTTCTCCTCTGAACAACAACGAAAACATCGTTGCAGGTATTAACTGGGTGTGCTATGGCCCGTCTAGCCCAAGCCAGATATCCAGCCCAGATATTAATTTTTTTCAAGGTGAAAATGGCTAGCCCAGCTATACTTTTTTTTAGGAATACCCAGGCAAGGTCAAGTTGTTATTCTCCACCCCGTTGGGCTGCAAATCTTTCCTAGGAGGGATGCATTAGGCTTAACGAGAAAATGGGCTTTAAGAAATAATAAATGGGATGTAATTATAAAAACTGGGCAGTAACTATAAAAAAATGCACCAAACACGTAATTACTTTATAAAATATATATTTTGGATATTGAAAATTTTAATTTCATTAATTGTTGCGAGCGCAATGTTTCATTGGATTTTTACATAATATAAATTTATATTGAAATTGTATTTAATCTGACTAGAAATTTCGGGATAAAAATATTTTGGATCCCATCAAAATGTGGGAAATTTTATTGTTTCTGTTTTGAACAGTTGGTTGAAATGGATTGTACTTTTAACACACTGTAAATGGGCTGTAGTAAATTCCATTAGAATTCAAAAATGGGCTACACATTCTTACAAATCTCAAATGGGCTATAAGTTCTCTGCCACACACTTCTGGCATTACTAAGTTGACGCGTCCCCTAAAAAAATAGAGTTGACGCGTATGCAAGGCTTTGTCAACTTATAGTCAACATACGGTTCTAGCAGCAGTGGCCGTTGGATGTCCATCCAACGGATGCCGTGCTTCTTCTTCAATCTCGGATATTCTAGCTTCACCCGCCCAAAAAATGATTCCTCCCCCTAACATCTGGGGCGCAACATTTCGGAAGCTGACATGTGGGCCTACTAAGTTGACATACCAAGGGCTTTGTCAACTTAGTCAATATAAATGATTGTAGCTGCAGTGACCGTACGATGTCCATCCAACGGCCGTAGTGGTTCTTCAATCTCTGGTCTTCTTGCTCCAGCCGCCCAAAGCAGCGCCGGTCGTGTCGCCTGCTCCTGCCTCTCGTGGCCGGCTGTGCTGCCGTGGAGGCCTCACCGCCCCCTACTATTCCCACCGCTGGCCAGGCCCTACGGCGACGGCAGCCTCACACCACAGCCGAACGAGTGAACCCTCATACTCCTCTCCGCGTGGGCATCCACTGCCGCGTCTTCACCGGCTCCGTGTGGTCCCCTTCCTAGGCCTCGCCGTCGTCCACCACCCTGGTGCTCTCGGCTCAGCGTGGTCAACGTGGAAGGAACGACTTCCATCGGACGTGGACTGTACGTGGAGAGGCTGACAGCTGGGTCCACGGCGGCAGCAAGGAAGTGCCTCCTTATTACGCGGAAAATAATGATTCCTCCACCTGACAGCAGGGACCCATCGGACGGGCCACCAGTATTTTGCGAAAAAAATCGTTTCCCCCTGACTGCTGGGACCCACCGGACAGGCCACCGTATTTCATGAAAAAAAAACGTTCCCCCCGCTGTCAGCTCGGACCCACCGGAAGTGCCTCCTTATTACGCACACAAAAATGAATATTACCCAGCTAGCTGGGACCCACCTTGCTGGGAGGCTGACTTGTGGGCCTACTAAGTTGACGGGGACGAAGGGCTTTGTCAACTTAGTCAATATGAACGATTCTAGATCCAGTGACCATACGATGTCCATCCAACGGCCGTAGTGCTTCTTCAACCTCTGGTCTTCTTGCTCCAACCGCCCAAAGCAGCGCCGGTCGTGCCGCATGCTCCTGCCTCCCGTGGCCGGCTATGCTGCCGCAGAGGCCTCACCGCCCCCTACTATTCCCACCGCTGGCCAGGCCCTGCGGCGACGGCAGCCTCACACCACAGCCGAACCAGTGAAACCTTGTAGTCCTCTCCGCGCGGGCTTCCACTGCCGCATCGTCCCCTTCCTAGGCCTCGCCGTCGTCCACCACCGTGGTGCTCTCCGCGCGGCGTGGTCAACATGGTCAAGGAACGACTTCCATCGGAAGAGTACTGTACGTGGAGAGGCTGATAGCTGGGTCCACGGCCACAGCACAGTTTTTTTGTGATTTGCCAAGTAAGTCGCTTTGTCGGGCCTGTTGGGCTGCAAATCTTTCAAGACGAGGAGAGCTTTCATTCGGCTGGCCGAGAAAATGGTCCATCAGTAATGAGAAATGGGTTGTACATGTTTAAAACACATCAAACCGGCAATTGGTTTCAAATATCTTTTTTTTCATTTCAAGATTTTAAATTACATTAATTTTTATGCGTGGAGAATTTGTTGGATTTTATATTGATATACATTTATTTTTAAAATCAGTTTGAATGTGAGTCGAAATTTCGGGATTAATAACAGTTCGGACCGCACCGAAATATGCAAAATTTTGTATAATTTTTTAACCGTTGCCACAATATGGGCTGTAATGCTAACAGAAAGAATATGGGCTCCAAAAAAACCTTAAGAATTAGCAAATGGGCTCTAAATTATTAGAAATAATGGCAGATGGGTTGTATGCTATTTTCCACAGATTTGAGGCTTTCCTAAAAAAAGGTTGACGCACAAGCACTGACTGTTGGATGTCCATCCAATGGCCGCCGTGGTTCTTCAATCTCTGCTCTTCCTGCTCCAGCCGCTCAAACAAGCGCCGGCGGGACTGCCTGCTCCCTCCTCCTCGCGGCTGCCTGTGCTATCGCGCAGGCCTCACCGCCCGACCGTACTCCCATCGCTGGCCTAGCCATCCCTCTACTCACCCACACCTGCTGTTATTCTCCGGCGACGGTAGATGAACCAGTAAACCCTCGTACAGTCCTACTCCCCTCCGCGTGGGAAACAACTGCCGAGTCTTCCCTGCCTCCGTGTCGTCCTCTTCCTAGGTATCGCCGTCGTCCACCGCCCTGGTGCTCTCGGTGCGGCGTGGTCAACATGGTCAAGGAACGACTTCCATCAGACGTGGACTGTACGTGGAGAGGCTGACAGCTGGGTCCACGGCCTCAGCAAGGAAGTGCCTCCTTATTACGCGGAAAATAATGGTTCCTCCACCTGACAGCTGGGACCCAGCGGACAGGCCACTGTATTTTGCAAAAAAACGTTTCCCCCTGACTGCTGGGACCCACCAACTACATCTTCGCACGCAAGGAAGTGCGTCCGGGCAAAAAAAACGATTCGCCCCCTGACTGCTGGGACCCACCAGCTACATCTTCGCAAGCAAGGAAGTGCCTGATAGTCGGGACCCACCTGGTCGAAGCGTACGTAGCGTTGTCATTCTGGTCGCGAACGTGTATGTACATACTGGTCGATGTAGAGGCACGCACGTGTCGTAGTAGAGGCGCGCACGTGTCATAGTAGAGGCGCGCGCGTAGCATGTACACGTACGTACAGCGGCCAGGGTGCAAGAAAGCAAATACGGCCACGTATGTGTACATACGGGCGGGGTCTCGAACGCCTACTCGCGCATACGTACGGCCAGGGCTCGTGTACGTTGCTAGGTCGGAATGGAGAAACAGCGTCGTTGTCGTGTTCATGGGGAGGCAACGGAATGCGTCGTGTTCATGGGGAGGCAACGGAACGCGTGGGAGCCAACCGGCTGGGTCGGAACGGAATGTGTGGTCGTGTTCATCGGGAGGGCTTGGACGGAACAGGCGATGGAAACGAGGCCTGGCGTACCGCACAATGGAGGAAACGGACCTCCTACATTTGGAACGGGGTCTTGTTGATCGGGAGGGCTCTAGCGTACCGCAAAACGGAGGAAACAGGCCTCCTACGGTCGAAACAGGGGTCCTGTTGATCGGGAGGGGTGTGGCGTACCGCAAGACGGACGAAACGGACTTGTGTTGGAGCGCTACGGTCGAAACGGGGGTCCTGTTCATCGGGAGGGGTGTGGCGTACCACAAAACGGGACTCCACGGGATACTGTTCATCTCCACCGTCGACCCCCTCCAGCCTCCATGGGCTACTGTTCATCCACCGTCGAACTCCTCCAGCCTCCACCTGTGACTGTTCATCCACGGGCTCCTATTCATCCAGCCTCCACCGCGTGCTACTCCACCGGCTACTGTTCAACCAGCCCTCTACATGGGCTCCTGTTCAACCACCCCTCCACGGTCTACTATTCATCCTGCCCTCCATCGTCTACTGTTCATCCTGCCCTCCACGGGGTGGTCCTGTTCATCTAGCCCTCCACGGGGTCCTGTTCATCCAGCCCCAACCGGCTCGCTCGATCGGGGTCCTGTTCATCCAGAGGCAACACCACGGGGTCTTGTTCATCCACCCCCCCACCCCCACCCCCACAATGCTCACTGTTCATCCAGAGGCAGCATCGATCGGCTTCAGTTAGCAGCAGTAGCGAAGGAATCGCTCGATCGGGTTCAGTTAACAGCCATCGATCGATCACTCGGGTTCAGTAACGCGTAGCCTGCAGTGCAATCGCTCGGGTTCAGTTAGAGCCCAACGCCTTGCTGGGGTTCAGTTAGAGCCAACGCCTCGCACACACGCGCGTACGTGTACGAGAGAAATGCACACCGCCCGGCCCCCGACCTCCCACCGTAACCGGGAACTCCCCGAAATTTTCCTCCCCCTCGCTTCTACCACGGTTTTTTATGTCATGGACGGCCCAAAGAATGTCATGCAGCTGCGTCTCCGGCCCGCCCAGGACGAAAAGCCCATTTTCTGTCATGATTTCTTGTCATAGAAGTAGGAGCCCACCACATCTATGATGATACCGGGTTTTGTCACAATTATCGTCATAGAAGTGTCATATGTATGACAGAAAAAAAATTCGTTCGGCCCAAAATGTAACGGATGTGTCTTCTTTTTGTAGTGTAGGTTGAGGGGTAGCTAATTGTGGTTCCGGACGAGGTGAAGAGACCCCGAACAAACACCTCAAAGGATTGTTTTCCATAGTAACAAGTGACAATAAATTTCAGCACACTACATAAATGTTTCCTTACCGAATTCCACTTACCAAAGGGGCTTCACTCCCCGGCAACGGTGCCACAAAATAGCCTTGATGACCCACAAGTATAGGGGATCAATTATAGCTCTTTTTGATAAGTAAGAGTATCAAACCCAACGAGGAGCAGAAGGAAATGACAAGTAGTTCTAGTAAGGTAATGTCTGCAAGTGCTGAAATTGTAAATAGCAGAGTAGTTTGATAGCAAGATAATTTGTAACGAGCAAGTAACGACAATAGTAACAAAAGTGTAGCAAGGTAGTCCAATCCTTTTGAGGCAAAGGATAGGCCCAAATGCTCTCCTATGATAAGCAAAGCGTTCTTGAGGGCACACGGGAATTTCATCTAGTCACTTTCATCATGTTGGTTTAATTCATGCTCGCTACTTTGATAATTTAATAGGTGGGTGGACCGGTGCTTAGGTGTTGTTCTTACTTGAAAACCCCTCCTACTTATTATTAACCCTCCCGCAAGCATCCGCAACTACGAGAAAAGTATTAAGAATAAATTCTAACCATAGCATTAAACTTTTGGATCCAATCGGTCCCTTACGGAATAGCGCATAAACTGGGGTTTAAGCTTCTGTCACTCTTGCAACCCATCATCTAATTGCTACTCCACAATGCATTTCCTTAGGCCCAAATATGGTGAAGTGTCATGTAGTCGACGTTCACATGACACCACTAAGGGAATCACAACATACATACTATCAAAATATCGAACACATATCAAATTCACATGATTACTTGCAACATGATTTCTCCCGTGGCCTCAAGAACAAAGGTAACTACTCACAAATAATAATCATGCTCAAGGTCAGAGGGGTATTAAATAGCATATTGGATCTGAACATATAATCTTCCACAAAATAAACCATATAGTAATCAACTACAAGATGTAATCAACACTACTAGTCACCCACAAGTACCAATCTATAGTTCCAGTAACAAGATTGAACACAAGAGATGAACTAGAGTTTGAGAGGAGATGGTGTTGTTGAAGATGTTGATGGAGATTTCCCTCCCCAAGGTGGGAGAGTTGTTGGTGATGATGATGACGATGATTTTCCCCTCCGGGAGGGAAGTTCCCCCGGCGGAATCGCTCTGCCGGAGGGCAAAAGTGCTCCTGCCCAAGTTCCATCTCGAGGCGGCGGCGCTTCATCCCTAAAGTCCTCCTCTGGTAGTTATTTGCTCCAGTAATTCTTATATATTCCATAAAAAATCCCCGTGAAGTTTCAGCTCATTTGGAGTTGTGCAAAATAGGTAGCCTGATGTAGCTTTTTCAGGTCCAGATTTCCAACTGCCGGAATTCTCCCTCTTGGTGTGTACCTTGCAAACTATGAGAGAAAAGGCATTAGAATTACTCCAGAAAGCATTATTATGGATAAAAACATTATAAATAGCAGTAAGAAAACATGATGCAAAATGGACGTATCACACACGCAACTAAAATCTGAACCGTGTTTGTGAAGGAAATATGCCCTAGAGGAATAAAAAAGTTGTTATTTATATTTCCTTATATCATGATAAATGTTTATTATTCATGCTAGAATTGTATTAACCGGAAACTTAGTACATGTGTGAATACATAGAGAAACTGAGTGTCACTAGTATGCCTCTACTTGACTAGCTCGTTAATCAAAGATGGTTAAGTTTCCTAACCATAGACATGAGTTGTCATTTGATTAACGAGATCACATCATTAGAGAATGATGTGATTGACTTGACCCATCCGTTAGCATAGCACGATGATCATTTAGTTTGTTGCTATTGCTTTCTTCATAACTTATACATTTTCCTATGACTATGAGATTATGCAACTCCCGAATACCGGAGGAACACTTAGTGTGCTATCAAACGTCACAACGTAACTGGGTGACTATAAAGATTCTCTACAGGTGTCTCCGATGGTGTTTGTTGAGTTGGCATAGATCGAGATTTTGATTTGTCACTCCGTGTATCGGAGAGGTATCTCTGGGCCCTCTCGGTAATGCACATCACTATAAGCCTTGCAAGCAATGTGACTAATGAGTTAGTTATGGGATGTTGCATTACAAAACGAGTAAAGAGACTTGCCGGTAACGAGATTGAACTAGGTATTGAGATACCGACGATCGAATCTCGGGCAAGTAACATACCGATGACAAAGGGAACAACGTATGTTGTTATGCGGTTTGACCGATAAAGATCTTCGTATAATATGTAGGAGCCAATATGAGCATCCAGGTTCCGCTATTGGTTCTTGACCAGAGATGAGTCTCGGTCATGTCTACATAGTTCTCGAACCCGTAGGGTCCGCACGCTTAACGTTCGATGACGATCGGTGTTATGAGTTTAAGTGTTTTGATGTACCGAAGGTAGTTCGGAGTCCCGGATGTGATCACGGACATGACAAGGAGTCTCAAAATGGTCGAGACATAAAGATCGATATATTGGAAGGCTATGTTTGGACATCGAAATGGTTCCGGATGAGTTCGGGCATTTACCGGACTACCGGGGGGTTACCGGAACCCCCCGAGGAGTCAGTGGGCCTTAATGGGCCCTAGTGGAGAAAGAGGGCAGTAGGCAAGTGGTGGGGCGCCCCCCCCTAAGGCCCAAACCGAATTGGTTTAGGGTTTGGGGGGCTGCCCCCCTTTCCTTCTCCTCTCCTCCTCCTTCCTCCTCCTAGTAGGAATAGGAAAGGGGGGAAAGCCTACTTGTAGTAGGATTGCCCCCCTTTGGGCGCGCCTCCTCCTAGGACGGCCCTCTCCTCCTCATAGACACACAAGTTTATTGTTTAGCCGTGTGCGGTGCCCCCCTCCACAGATTTCCACCTCGGTCATCTTGTTGTAGTGCTTAGGCGAAGCCCTGCATCGGTAACTTCATCATCACCGTCATCACGCTGTTGTGCTGATGAAACTCTCCCTTGATCTCAGCTGGATCTAGAGTTCGTGGGACATCACCGAGCTGAACCTGTGCAGATCGCAGAGGTGTCGTACCTTCGATGCTAGGATCGTGAAGACGTATGACTACATCAACCGCGTTGTCATAACGCTTCCGCTTTCGGTCTACAAGGGTACGTGGAAAACACTCTCGCCTCTCGTTTCTATGCATCACCTAGATAGATCTTGCGTGTGCGTAGGAATTTTTTTGAAATTACTGCGTTCCCCAACAGTGGCATCCGAGCCAGGTCTATGCATAGATGTTATATGCACGAGTAGAACACAAAGGAGTTGTGGGCATGGGTATATACATATTGCTTGCCGTCACTAGTTGATTCTTGATTCAACGGTATTGTTGGATGAAGCGGCTCAGACTGATGTTACGCGTATGCTTACGCGAGACTGGTTCTACTGACGTGCTTCGCACACAGGTGGCTACTGGGTGTTTGTTTCTCCAACTTTAGTTGAATCGGATTCAATGAACAGGGTTCTTTCTGAAGATCCAAAAGCAATCACTATACCACATTGTGGTTTTCGATGCGTAGGTAAGAACGATTCTTGCTAAGCCCATAGCAGCCACGTAAAACTTGCAACAACATAGTAGAGGACGTCTAACTTGTTTTTGCAGGGCATGTTGTGATGTGATATGGTCAAGACATGATCGTATGAATTGTTGTATGAGATGATCATGTTTGTTAACATAGTTATCGGCAACTGGCAGGAGCCATATGGTTGTCGCTTTATTGTATCAAATGCAATCACCATGTAATTGCTTTACTTCATCACTAAGCAGTAGCGATGGTCGTAGAAGCAATAGTTGGCAAGACGAAACGATCCTTCGATGGAGATCAAGGTGTCAAGCCAGTGATGATGGTGATCATGACGGTGCTTTGGAGATGGAGATCGAAAGGCACAAGATGATGATGGCCATATCATATCACTTATTTGATTGCATGTGATGTTTATCCTTTATGCATCTTATTTTGCTTAGTTCGGCAGTAGCATTATAAGATGATCTCTCACTAAATTTCAAGGTATAAGTGTTCTCCCTGAGTATGCACCGTTGCTACAGTTCGTCGTGCCGAGACACCACGTGATGATCGGGTGTGATAAGCTCTACGTTCACATACAACGGGTGCAAGCCATTTTTGCACAAGCAGAATACTCGGGTTAAACTTGACGAGCCTAGCATATGCAGATATGGCCTCGGAACACTGAGACCGAAAGGTCAAGCGTGAATCATATAGTAGATATCATCAACATAGTGATGTTCACCATTGAAAACTACTCCATCTCACATGATGATCGGACATGGTTTAGTTGATATGGATCACGCACTTAGATGATTAGAGGAATGTCTATCTAAGTTGGAGTTCTTAAGTAATATGATGAACTGAACTTTAATTTATCATGAACTTAGTACCTGATAGTATTTTGCATGTCTATGTTGTTGTAGATAGATGGCCTGTGTTGTTGTTCCCTTGAATTTTAATGCGTTCCTAGAGAAAGCTAAGTTGAAGATGACGGTAGCAACTACACGTACTGGGTCCGTAACTTGAGGATTATCCTCATTGCCGCACAGAAGAATTACGTCCCGGAAGCACCGCTGGGTGACAAGCCTGCTGGAGATGCTGCTGACGATGTTAAGAACGTCTGGCAAAGCAAAGCTGATGACTACTCGATAGTTTAGTGTGCCATGCTTTACAGCTTAGAACCGGGACTTCAACGACGTTTTGAACCTCATGGAGCATATGAGATGTTCCAGGAGTTGAAGTTAATATTTCAAGAAAATGCCTGGATTAAGAGGTATGAAGTCTCCAATAAGTTCTACGGCTGCAAAATGGAGGAGAATAGTTCTGTCAGTGAACATATACTCAGAATGTCTGGGTACCACAACCACTTGACTCAATTGGGAGTTAATCTTCCTGATGATAGTGTCATTGACAGAGTTCCTCAATCACTTCCACCAAGCTACAAGAGCTTCGTGATGAACTATAATATGCAAGGGATGGATAAGACAATTCCCGAGCTCTTCGCAATGCTAAAGGCTGCGGAGGTAGAAATCTAGAAGGAGCATCAAGTGTTGATGGTCAACAAGACCACTAGTTTCAAGAAAAAGGGAAAAGGGAAGAAGGGAAACTTCAAGAAGAACAGCAAGCAAGTTGCTGCTCAAGTGAAGAAGCCCAAGTCTAGACCTAAGCCTGAGACTGAGTGCTTATACTACAAAGGGACTGGTCGCTGGAAGTGGAACTGCCCCAAGTATTTGGCGGATAAGAAGGATGGCAAAGTGAAAGGTATATTTGATATACATGCTATTGATGTGTACCTTACTAATGCTCGCAGTAGCGCCTGGGTATTTGATACTGGTTCTGTTGCTAATGTTTGCAACTCGAAACAGGGGCTACGCATTAAGCGAAGAATGGCTAAGGACGAGGTGACGATGCGTGAGGGAAATGGTTCCAAAGTTGATGTGATCGCCGTCAGCACGCTACCTCTACATCTACCTTTGGGATTAGTATTAGACCTAAATAATTGCTATTTGGTGCCGGCGTTAAGCATGAACATTATATCTGGATCTTGTTTGATGCGGGATGGTTATTCATTTAAATCATAGAATAATGGTTGTTCTATTTATATGAGTAATATCTTTTATGGTCATGCACCCTTGATGAGTGGTCTATTTTTACTAAATCTCGATAGTAGTGATACACATATTCATAGTATTGAAGCCAAAAGATATAACTTTAATAATGATAGTGCAAATTATTTGTGGCACTGCCGTTTAGGTCATATTGGTGTAAAGCGCATGAAGAAACTCCATGTTGATGGACTTTTGGAATCACTTGATGCTTGTGAACCATGCCTCATGGGCAAGATGACTAAGACTCCATTCTCCGGAACAATGGAACGAGCAACACACTTATTGGAAATAATACATACTGATGTATGCGGTCCGCTGAGTGTTGATGCTCGTGGCAGGTATAGTTATTTTCTGACCTTCACTAATGATTTGAGCAGATATGGGTATATCTGCTTGATGAAACATAAGTCGGGAACATTTGAAAAGTTCAAAGAATTTCAGAGTGAAGTGGAAAATCATCATAACAAGAAAATTAAGTTTCTACGATCTGATCATGGAGGTGAATATTTGAGTTATGAGTTTGGTCTTCATTTGAAACAATGCGGAATAGTTTCGCAACTCACGCCACCTGGAACAGCACAGCGTAATGGTGCGTCCGAATGTTGTAACCGCACTTTCTTAGATATGGTGCAATCTATGATGTCTCTTACTAATTTACCGCTATCGTTTTGGGGTTATGCTTTAGAGACGGCAGCACTCACGTTAAATAGGGCACCATCGAAATCCGTTGAGACAACACCTTATGTACTATGGTTTGGCAAGAAACCCAAGTTCTCATTTCTTAAAGTTTGGGGATGTGATGCTTATGTGAAAAAGCTTCAACCTGATAAGCTCGAACCCAAATCGGAGAAATGTGTCTTCATATGATACCCAAAGGAGACTGTTGGGTACACCTTCTATCACAGATCCAAAGGCAAGATACTCGTTGCTAAGAATGGATCCTTTCTAGAGAAGGAGTTTCTCTCGAAAGAAGTGAGTGGGAGGAAAGTAGAAATTGATGAGGTAATTGTACCTGCTCCCTTATTGGAAAGTAGATCATCACATAAATCAGTTCTAGTGATTCCTACACCAGTAAGTGAGGAAGCTAATGATGATGATCATGAAACTTCTTATCAAGTTACTACCGAACCTCGTAGGTCAACCAGAGTAAGATCTGCACCAGAGTGGTACGGTAATCCTGTTCTGGAGGTCATGCTACTTGACCATGACGAACCTACAAACTATGAGGAAGCGATGATGAGCCCAGATTCCGAAAAATGGCTTGAGGCCATGTAATCTAAGATGGGATCCATGTATGAGAACAAAGTGTGGAATTTGGTTGACTTGCCCGATGATCGACAAGCCATAGAGAATAAATGGATCTTCAAGAAGAAGACCGACGCTGACGGTAATGTTACTATCTACAAAGCTCGACTTGTTGCAAAAGGTTTTCGACAAGTTCAAGGAGTTCACTACGATGAGACCTTCTCACCCGTAGCGATGCTTAAGTCCGTCCGAATCATGCTAGCAATTGCCGCATTTTATGATTATGAAATTTGGCAAAACTGCATTCATTAATGGATACCTTAAAGAAGAGTTGTATATGATGCAACCAGAAGGTTTTGTCAATCCAAAAGGTACTAACAAAGTGTGCAAGCTCTAGCGATCCACTTATGGACTGGTGAAAGCCTCTCGGAGTTGGAATATGCGCTTTGATAGTGTGATCAAAGCATATGGTTTTATACAGACTTTTGGAGAAGCCTGTATATACAAGAAAGTGAGTGGGAGCTCTATAGCATTTCTGATATTATATGTAGATGGCATATTGTTGATCGGAAATGATACTGAATTTCTGAATAGCATAAAAGGAAACTTGAATAAGATTTTTTCAATGAAAGACCTTGGTGAAGCTGCTTATATATTGGGCATCAAAATATATAGAGATAGATCAAGACGCTTAATTGGACTTTCACAAAGCACATACCTTGATAAAGTTTCGAAGAAGTTAAAAATGGATCAAGCAAGGAAAGGGTTCTTGTGTGTGTTACAAGGTGTGAAGTTGAGTCAGACTCAATGCCCGACCATTGTAGAAAATAGAGAGAAAATGAAAGCCATTCCCTATGCTTCAGCCATAGGTTCTATCATGTATGCAATGATGTGTACCAGACCTGATGTGTGCCTTGCTGCTAGTTTAGCTGTGAGGTACCAAAGTAATCCAGGAGTGGATCACTGGACATCGGTCAAGAACATCCTGAAATACCTGAAAAGGACTAAGGATATGTTTCTCATTTATGGAGGTGACAAAGAGCTCGTCGTAAATGGTTACGTCGATGCAAGCTTTGACATTGATCCAGATGACTCTAAGTCACAAACCGGATACGTATTTTATTGAATGGTGGAGCTATCAGTTGGTGCAATTCCAAGTAGAGCGTCGTGGTGGGATCTACGTGTGAAGCGGAGTACAAAGCTGCTTTGGAAGCAGCAAATGAAGGAGTCTGTATAAAGGAGTTCATATCCGATCTAGGTGTCATACCTAGTGCATCGGGTCCAATGAAAATCTTTTGTGACAATATTGGTGCAATTGCCTTGGCAAAGGAACCCAGATTTCACAAGAGAACCAAGCACATCAAGAGATGCTTCAATTCCATCCGCGATTAAGTCAAGGAGGGAGACATAGAGATTTGCAAGATACATACGGATCTGAATGTTGCAGACCCATTGACTAAGCCTCTCTCACGAGAAAAACTTGATCAGCACCAAGACTCCATGGGTGTTAGAATCATTAATGTGTAATATAGATTATTGACTCTAGTGCAAGTGGGAGACTGAAGGAAATATGCCCTAGAGGCAATAATAAATTGTTATTTATATTTCCTTATAATCATGATAAATGTTTATTATTCATGCTAGAATTGCATTAACCGGAAACTTAGTACATGTATGAATACATAGACGAACTGAGTGTCACTAGTATGCCTCAACTTGACTAGCTCGTTAATCAAAGATGGTTAAGTTTCCTAACCATAGACATGAGTTGTCATTTCATTAACGGGATCACATCATTAGAGAATGATGTGATTGACTTGACCCATCCGTTAGCTTAGCACGATGATTGTTTAGTTTGTTGCTATTGCTTTCTTCATAACTTATACATGTTCCTATGACTATGAGATTATGCAACTCCCGAATACCGGAGGAACACTTAGTGTGCTATCAAACGTCACAATGTAACTGGGTGACTATAAAGATGCTCTACAGGTGTCGCCAATGGTGTTTGTTGAGTTGGCATAGATCGAGATTAGGATTTGTCACTCCGTGTATCGGAGAGGTATCTCTGGGCCCTCTCGGTAATGCACATCACTATAAGCCTTGCAAGCAATGTGACTAATGAGTTAGTTATGGGATGTTGCATTACAAAATGAGTAAAGAGACTTGCCGGTAATGAGATTGAACTAGGTATTGAGATACCAATGATCGAATCTCGGGCAAATAACATACCGATGACAAAGGGAACAACGTATTTTGTTATGCGGTTTGACCGATAAAGATCTTCGTAGAATATGTAGGAGCCAATATGAGCATCCAGGTTCCACTATTGGTTATTGACCAGAGATGAGTCTCGGTCATGTCTACATAGTTCTCGAACCCGTAGGGTCCGCACGCTTAACGTTCGATGACGATTGGTTTTATGAGTTTATGTGTCTTGATGTACCGAAGGTAGTTCAGAGTCCCGGATGTGATCACGGACATGATGAGGAGTCTCGAAATGGTCAAGACATAAAGATCGATATATTGGAAGGCTATGTTTGGACATCGGAATGGTTCCGGATGAGTTCGGGCATTTACCGGAGTACCGCGGGGGTTACCGGAACCCCTGTGGAGTCAATGGGCCTTAATGGGCCCTAGTGGAGAAAGAAGGCAGTAGGCAAGTGGTGGGGGGCACAAACTGAATTGGTTTAGGGTTTGGGGGCCGCCGACCCCCCCTCCTTCCTTCTCCTCTCCTCCTCCTTCCTCCTTCTCCTAGTAGGAATAGGAAACGGGGGGGCAAACCTACTTGGAGTAGGATTGCCCCCCTTTGGACGCGCCTCCTCCTAGGCCGGCCCTCTCCTCCTCCCCCCTTTATATACGGGGGAGGGAACCCCATAGACACACAAGTTGATTGTTTAGCCGTGTGTGGTGCCCCCTCCACAGATTTCCACCTTGGTCATATCGTTGTAGTGCTTAGGCGAAGCCCTACGTCGGTAACTTCATCATCACTGTCATCATGTCGTCGTGCTGACGAAACTCTCCCTCGACCTCAGCTGGATCTAGAGTTTGTGGGACGTCACCGAGCTGAACGTGTGCAGATCGCGGAGGTGTCGTACCTTGGGTGCTAGGATCGGTCGGATCGTGAAGACGTACGACTACATCAACCACGTTGTCATAACGCTTCCGCTTTCGGTCTACGAGGGTACATGGACAACACTCTCCCCTCTCATTGCTATGCATCACCTAGATATATCTTGCATGTGCATAGGAATATTTTTGAAATTACTGTGATCCCCAACAGTTTGATGCATCCGTCATCACCAACATTTTGCACCTTTTTTGACGGTTTCTTTACACCACCGTTTGCGATTATTGCATCGCACACAGTTTCATCGAAGGGTCTCTGATCGTAGTGTCGCGTTAGCAGCATCTTGCAGTAGTGAAATTTCAACTTTATTATTGCCTCTAGGGCATATTTCCTTCACCTCCGGTATTCAGGAGTTGCATAATCTCATAGTCAAGGGAATATATATAAGTCATGAAGAAAGCAATAGCAATAAAACTTAACGATCATTATGCTAAGCTAACGGATGGGTCTTGTCCATCACATCATTCTCCTAATTGTGTGATCCCGTTCATCAAATGACAACACATGTGTATGGTCAGGAAACTTAACCATCTTTGATTAACAAGCTAGTCAAGTAGATGCATACTAGGGACACTTTGTTTCGTCTATGTATTCACACATGTATCAAGTTTCCGGTTAATACAATTCTACCATGAATAATAAACATTTATCATGATATAAGGAAATATAAATAACAACTTTATTATTGCTTCCAGGGCATATTTCCTTCACTTATAATGGGTGGAATCCAATTGGGAAGAGCAAACATTTACTTATACCTATAATGAGTCAGTGGTGCCTCCCTGCAGGGTTAAATCTTTTTGAAAAGTCGTGTCCACGGTTATGGACAACCTAGATCTTGGTAACAGTTCGTAGAGCAATGTCAACCTAATAAATTAAACTTGCCAACATGTGTTCCTTGACCATCTCTTCTTCATGGGTCATACAAAGGGAAGTACAAGGTAGTGTTATGTTTGCGTAGGGAGGTGAATAGGATGATTAGTTCGCGAGTTACCTTGCTTCGGATTACGCTCCTAGCTTTATCTATTTAGACGTAAGTTGTAGTTAATGCTTAGTGCTTGGAGCTTCACCACTTACCATTTCCTCACCCATATGTATTGTTAGTGCTAGTACCCTTGGTATGAGACTTGTTGAGTATTTTGTACTCACCCTTGTCACATCAATAACTTGCGGAGTTCTACAATTGGGATGCTGAGATAGGTCGATATTATGTTGATTTCGATGACCATGCTGAGTAGAATAGTGGATTTCGGCCAGCAGCCTGGAACCAACGGGAGGGATTGTCGGATTTCGGGTTCCGACAAAACCCTTGAGGTTCGAACACTGGGGTGCGCACAAAGATCTCTCCCCCTCTCTAGCTCGCACTCCATATGATCTCGCGGCCTAGCTCGACGAACCCAAAGAACATGAGACACAAGATTTATACTGGTTCGGCCCACCGTTGTGGTGTAATACCCTACTCCAGTGTGGTGTGGTGGATTGCCTCTTGGGCTGAGGATGAATAGTTACAAGGGAAGAACAGCCTCCTGAGGAGAGGTGTTCTTGTGTTTGGTGAGCTTGTGTGGTTCGGGATGATCTGGGTCTCCTCTCCCCGCTATGGTGGTGGCTAGTCCTATTTATAGAGGCCCTGGTCCTCTTCCCAAATATTGACCGGGAAGGGATCCCACAATGGCCAAATTCGAAGGGAGACAACTAGTACAAGTTATCCTGACGAAAGTAGTCTTCGCCTGCCAAAGGCTCTGGTGGTGACGTCGTCTTGGGCTCCACGGTGACCTCCTTCCTGTTGGCATGTTGGTCTTGGTCTTGTTGCACCGATGTGGAAACCTTTGCCTGATGCCTCGGGACTCCTCGCCTGCGCTTGCCTCTTTAGCACCAAAGAGGAAACGAGGACACCGTGCGCGCTAGCGCCCGCCTAGCTCCAGTCGTCATGGCTTGCGTCACAAGAACCTCGCGAGGTGTCCCTTGCCTTGATCTCTCCGCCCCTCACGAGCCAGCCTGGTGAGGCAGCCCCTGAGGAGATCTTACGTCATCCGCCTCGCGAGGCTTGGCCCCTCGCGAGGGTCTTGAGTGTTAGCTGGTGAAGATGGGACATACAGGGCCGCTGGCGGAGCCACGCCGCGGGCCGCAGGCAGGCAAGTCTGGGGACCCCCGTTCCTAGAACACCGACAGTAGCCCCCGGGCCCAAGGCACGCTCGGGCTTGGCTTCGAGGCGAAGCCAAAGGGCAAGTGCGGAGCACCGCGGGGCCCCAACAGCCTGCGGCCACGGTTGGCGTGTGGCGATTGATTAGACGTGGGCATCTCCGCTTCCCCATGCTGCCTCGGCAACTGCCCGACTTGACGGGTCTCTGCTGCATGTAGAAAAGATCATTATTACCTTAGGTCATGGAAGCCGGTGGTTGTCCTCCCCTTGGCTATAAATGGGTAGTGGGGGCGGGGGCCCCATAATCTATCCCTTCCTTTGCTTCTCCCACTCCTTCTTCCCTGTTCCACTGCTTGCGCGCGGTCATGGCGCCGATACGGAGGTTCTCGACCGCGGAGAAGGGCAAGACTCCCCTCAATGAGCCCGAGCTACTCCCGCCGAAGAAGAGGCAGTCCCATCATCACGAGATAGTCGTGAGGCCGGTAGTGTCACGGCCATGGTACGAGCGGCCACCTCCTGGGTACCCGTTGCACTTGTACGCCCAAGCTGAGGGCTCCGGAGGGAGGGGCGACGAACGCCGTCGCCAACGCCAGGGCCATGGTCGTCGCGCCATGGTGTCGCATGCCGTTGCCCCAGGGTTCCACGTCATGGACTCCTCGCACGAGTTCGTGATGTGGGCGGCGATGCCTCCGAGCACTTGGTTCCGCTTCCCGCAGTTCTTCTCCGCTGAGATGCCGCAGAGGGGTCCTCTCGAGCTTTGGCTGTAGCATGCCGACTGCGAAGCCCTGGCGACTGGAGCGGAGGTTGAAGCCGTCTCCTCCGAGAGGATCTTCATGACTCGAGCCTGGGGCGAGGTCGCTCGAGTCTACCGCGCGGAAAGCGCCCTCGCCATCCACATCGAGTACGACAGCGCCTCCACGCTGTTCTTCAAGAGCTTCGACGAGGAAGGCCGCCGCTTGGAGTGCTGCCCTGAAGGGGGTCGCTAGGACGGCGCAGCAGATGGCACCAGGCCTGCCGTTGGCCTTGCTCGCAGCTCCTCTAGCGACAGCGGTGACTCCTAGTGGTCCAGCGACTCTCCTGAGCTTGCCGAGACTCCGGAGACAAGCGACGACAGCTACGTGCCCCCGAGCTCCTGCCGGGCCCGGAGCAAGGCTGCTGCATCCAGCCGTCGCTGATCTGGACAGGGTTGGCGCCGGCCTCCCGTGGCCCACTATTGATGATGACGTCGGCGACATCCAGCGCGCGTAGATAGAGCTCCTAGGAATTCCCTTCCCTTTGTTCCCTGCAAGGAATCGAAACAGACCTCGCGGGGGTGTGTAAAGCGTCTGTAATGTCTTTTGTCGATATTATCTTTATTGTGAAAACTTGCAAGCGCGTGTCCTGCTAAGGCTCGGTCTCCCCTTTCCAACCCCGGAGCAGCTTGGTGCTCTACGCCGACAGGTCCCGGTCCCCAGGCAGGCTGCAGCCGTCGCTGGTATGCCAGGTCGCGATGTTGTGGTCAAGGCCAGGAGGTGAGCGGCCTGAGGTCCAGTAAGATCTCCCGAGGCATGATGCTCAAGAGGTCCCCTTTAGCGCGCAAGCAGCTACCTGAGGATGGGAAAGGGAGGTGACGTTGTTGTAGCAGGGCAGCGAAAGGCGAGGATCTTATGTCGTAGCGCTGGGTTGATCCAGGCATGAGACTTATCTTGGCATTCCGGGGCTGATTCCTCGTGTTGCGCTAGACTTGTGTGTCGGTCACTGTTGGGTAGCTAGGTTAGGTCCGTGCGAGCCTCCCCTCTTCTCCATGCTCTCTTGTGTGCTCTGCGTTCTCAGGTCCCAGCCCTCGAGCGAGCTCAGCCGCTGCTGGTATGCCAGGTCGCGATGCCGTGGTCAAGGCCAGGGGTGAGGGTTGTAGAGCCAGTAAGAGCTCCTGAGCCGCGATGCTAAGGAGGCCCCCTTTTAACGCGCAAGCGAATTTCATGGGAGAAGAGAGAGAGTCCGTGGTACCGCCTGTTGTAGTCCTCAGGAAGTTCCTGCAAGCTAGCGCGAGGAAGGGCACAAATTTCCATGGTGATTGCTGGTCCGTCACTGGTACATGGGAGGGGACTCCCTACTGCGGAGAGCCCCCGAGGCATGTACAACCCCTCCTTGACACGTGGCTTGCACGGCAGGGCTAGACGAGGTGTGTCTGGGCACTCGTGAGCCAGCGCGGGACTCACGAGGCCCTACCTCAAGGCGGGTTGCGCCTGGTCTTGGTTCTTGATGGCTGTGGCGTTCCTGCGAGATGGTTAGACAACCTGTGCCGAATGACTTTCCTGAGGTTATTGAACGATAAGGCCAAGCACCAACAACCCTAGGAGGTGACATGAACGGGGCCAGCCCTCCAGACAGAGCTCAGCCGTTGGATTTACCGACGCTGCAGGGACGGGCCCGAGCACAGACGTCGTGCCTAGCCTTCTTATGTGAAGGATCCTAAAGAAAGACAATCGGCGCGCGGCTCCCATGGTGGGTGACAATCAAGCAGGTGATAACCATAGATGGATTATGCATGAGAAGCAAACTAGCTTAAGTAAATGCGAGAACGATACATGCCACTAGGTCGGACCCGAGCGGCCTGGGGATGATGCAGCCCGAGGGGTGCCCCCAGCAGGGTGAACTAAAGATTCAAGCGGATACATGCCACAGGGACTGACCCACGCGGCCTGGGAATGATGCAGCCCAGGGGGCGCTCCCAGCTGAATGGACTTGGAAAAATGTCACCTGTTTGTTTGTTGAAGGGGTTTTGGGGTAGCTGAAGACACGTAGCGAAGAAGTCTCTCCTCGCGAGCCGTCGAGGCACAGAGCCTCGGGAGGCTCTGGAGGCTCTGGTGGCCTCCTGAGGACCGTCTCCATCTCCGCCAGGACTACGTGATGCCTGGCCTCCTGACCTGCCAGGATGCTCCGCAGGTTGCGCTGGAAGGTGGCAGCCACGCTCGGCAGGCCGAACAACATGCGAACATAGCTGTGAGGCAGACCCTCACACCGTCCAGCACGCGAAGGCCAGAAATGCTCCTGAGATGCGGCCCTGTTGAGCCCTGGGACGTCAATGCAGACGCGCAGCTCACCACCCTCGCCTGGGTGGGGAGTAGCGCCAGGTGGGCGGCGGTCGCCGCGTATGGCTCTTGCTTCCTGAAGCTCTTGAGTGGTCTTGACGATGAACTCCTGAGCGTCGGGCGCTCCTCACCTGATGCCCTCCTAAGGGAAATGTGCCACGAAGCACGCCTCCATGCGGTGCCCGAGCACCTACCTCGTGACGTTGGCCAGGTCCGAGGCCCTCCAGAAGAGAGCCCCCGAGCCCTGCCCGAGGATGGCACCGGGCGTGCCTCCCTATGCGAGGGAGGGAGGCGCCCCAGGCGCAGGCGCATATCCTAAGGTCGCACCGCTAGAGGTGCCGCTCCCTTGAGGTCCAGTGCGGAGTAGCTGCTTCTTCTTATTCTTGGGGTTGGCCTCAGGAGAGTACTGCGTACCCGCGCTGTCAGGGTCTTCAATTGACGCAGCTTGGAAGGCGCGTTCGAGGGAGCACACCGCGTATCTTTCTTCGCAGGGGACGGTAATGATTCCATTGCTTCCCGGCATCTTGAGGACGTTGTAGCCATGGTCGGTGACTGCCATGAATTTGGCTAGCGCCGGGTACCCGAGGATGGCGTTGTACGGTAGGCGGATGTGGGCGACATCGAAGTCGACGAGCTCGGTGTGGTAGTTGTCGCGCTGACCGAAGGTGACAGGGAGACGAACTTGCCCTATCGGGGTGGTGGAGCCATCAGTCACTCCTGAGAAAGGCTTGGTGGGGTGGAGCTGATCGTATGGCACTTGAAGGCTGTCGAACGTCTCGACGGACAGGACACTGAGCCCTGCGCCGCCGTCGATGAGGGTCTTGGTGACCTGGACATCGCTGATGACGGGCGAACAGACCATCAGGAGAACACCGGCGGTTGTCGCACACTTGAGCTGGTCCGCCGAGCTAAAGGTGATGTCGTACTTGGACTGAGCGGGCGCATGGCCTCGAACTTGGGGAGGGATGCATTCACTTCATGAGAGAACTGCTTGAAGATGCGCTGGGAGGCTGGAGCCTGGGCGCCACCCAAGATGCAGGCGATGGCGCGCGGCTCCTGGAAGCCCCCAGCCCCTTCGTCCTGTTGATGGTCGTCGTTCCTCCTTGGCGGCGGCAGCGGAGGGAGACCAGGGTTGCCCTAAGGACGGTCCTCGCGAGGCTGGTCCCTCCAGGCGCCCTCACGAGGCTGGTCCTACCAACGATCCTCGTGAGGCTAGTCGCGCCACTCCTGGCGGGGCCCACGGTCGTCCCAGCAACCTCCACCTTGTCCACCTCCTCGTCTGTAGCCTCGGTCGTTGCGCTCAGGGCGTCGACCGAAGCATCCATTTCGAATGGCCCTGAGCTCTTGACAATCGTTGGTGTTGTGGGTGCGCACATTGTGGAAGGCACAGAACGTACGACTGCCCTTGGACGACTCGGGAAGATCTCGGCCGGGCTTGGTGTCCGGTTCTGCCGCGAGTTTGGCCACCCCTTTGCGCTTCACGTCCTTGACCTTGGCCTTCTTGTAGGATCGAAAGTATGTCTAGAGGGGGGTGATTAGACTACTTGACCAAATAAAAATCTAGCCTTTTCCCAATTTTAAGTCTTGGCAAATTTTACCAACTTAGCACAAACAAGTAATCAACCTACACATGCAATTCTAAGAGTATAGCAGCGGAATGTAAAACAATTGCATATGAAGGTAAAGGGAGGAGTTTGGAGGGAGCAAACGCAATGTAGACACGGAGATTTTTGGCGTGGTTCTGATAGGTGGTGCTATCGTACATCCATGTTGATGGAGACTTCAACCCACGAAGGGTAACGGTTGCGCGAGTCCACGGAGGGCTCCACCCACGAAGGGTCCACGAAGAAGCAACCTTGTCTATCCCACCATGGCCATCTCCCACGAAGGACTTGCCTCACTAGGGTAGATCTTCATGAAGTAGGTGATCTCCTTGCCCGTACAAACTCCTTGGTTCAACTCCACAATCTTGACGGAGGCTCCCAAGTGACACCTAACCAATCTAGGAGACACAACTCTCCAAAAGGTAATAGATGGTGTGTTGATGATGAACTCCTTGCTCTTGTGCTTCAAGTGATAGTCTCCTCAACACTCAATTCTCTCTCATACGACTTGATTTGGTAGAAAGATGATTTGAGTGGAAAGCAACTTGAGGAAGGCTAGAGATCAAGATTTATGTGGTTGGATTGGAATATCTTGACCTCAACACAAGTGTAGGTGGTTCTCTCTCAGAAAATGTATGTTGGAAGTGTAGGCATATTCTGATGCCTCTCTCCACGAATGAAGAGTGGGTGGAGGGGTATATATAGCCTCCACACAAAATCTAACCGTTACACACAAATCACCAAACTCGGTGGGACCGAATCATATAACTCGGTCAGACCGCTTTAGTTCAAAATTTGAACGTTAGGATTTTCGGTGGGACCGATATGTCAACTCGGTCGGACCGATTCCATTAGGGTTAGGGCATAACATAATCTCGGTGAGACCAATTACACAAACTTGGTGGGACTGATTTTGGTAATAGGCAAATAGAGAGTTGGTCAGGCAAACTCGGTGGGACAGATTTGCTCATCTCGGTTAGACCGAAACGTTACGAAGGGGAAACAGCGAGTTTGTATTGCAATCTCGGTGGGACCGATCGCTCATCTCGGTTGGACCGAAACGTTACGAAGGTAAATAGAGAGTTTGCAACCCCATCTCGGTGAGACCGAGATCCCTATCGGCGAGACCGAAGTGACTAGGGTTTCTCGCAGTAGCTATGTCAAGTGAACTCGGTGGCGCCGGATAGAAGATTTCGGTGGGGCAGAGTTTGACTTTTGGTTTGGGAGATATGTGGATATGAGAAAGTAGTTGAGGGTTTTTGGAGCATATCACTAAGCATTTTGAGCAAGCAACTCATTAAGCAACACCTCACCCCCTTTTAATAGTATTGGCTTTTCCTATGGACTCAATGTGATCTTGGATCGCTAAAAGTAAAATGTAGAGTCTTATGCTTTGAGCTTTGAGCCAATCTTTTGTCCTTAGCATTTTGAGGGGTCCACTTTCTAATCCATGCCATGCCAATCATTGAGCTTTTCTTGAAATATTTATCTTCAAGTAGCATTAACTCAATGAGGTATATGTTGTTAGGAATTACCAAAACCACCCAAGGATAGTTGCACTTTCAATCTCCCCCTTTTTGGTAATTGATGACAACATATAGATCAAAGCTTTGACAAATGATTATAAGATTGAAAAACATCGTCACTTGGAGAAGTATGTGATAAGCAAGAGATCCCCCTAAATTTGTGCATTATTTAAAATTTGCTTTTGAATGCAAATGCACAATCGATTAGGATCATGGGTTACTCTTCCATGTCACATACATCTTGGTGGAGCGCTCAAAATGATAGAAATTAAAAGCATGCACTCATCACCAAGCAAGTGAATGATCATATATGGAATATAAAGGATAGCATCATTCAACCAAACATTATGTAGCATATGATCAACCACATGATCACATAAGTATCTCACAAGGACATAAGGACATAAAGTATCTCACACAAGAACACAAAAAAGTTCAACCAAAAGCAAGAGAGATAAAAAGCAAACACTCTCTCTCGAAGCCTATGATCTATACATATTTCTCCCCCTTTGGCAACAAGTTACCAAAAAGTTTGAAAATGCATAGTGTTATACATCTCTCAAGATTGATCTTCGAGAGGTGGTGTAGATAGAATTCCAAGGACGAAGGCTTTCGATGATGTAGTTGGAGCTGATGGAGTGGGTGCTGGAGGTGGCACTGGAGCTGTAGCTCCTAGTGCTGACACTGAAGCTCTGGCATCTGAGACTAGCACTGCAGCAGACCTTGGACCTGGTGGCACACGCTTAAAAGCATCAGTGGTTGCTTTTCCTCTCCTCTCCTCTGCTTCCTCCTGAAGCTGCTCAACTGCAGACTGAATCTCAGTCACCTTGATCAAGATCATAGAATTTTGTCTCCACAATCCTCTCTAGGCTCTCCTGATTCTGAGTCAGGGTGGCCAAGCCCTTCTCAATCCTCAGTGTAGCTTGAATCAGATAGCCTAACTGATCTTACTTGCTCTTCAGGAAGACTCGAGATGCCTCTTCAACACTTGGCATCTGGGAAGCTTTCTCAGCCTTTTCCTTGGCTCTCTTCTCCTGGACTTGAGCTGATGATGGTTCTTCCTCATTCATCACAACAGTGTTGTCTTCAAACTTAGGATATAGAGGTAGATGCTCCTTTTTCCAGAAATAAGTCCCCATGCCCATCTTAGAATTGATGAGCTCCTGAATATTTGGAGCATACCCACAACTCCTCTTTTGATCAGCAGCAGTCCTCTTGGTCGTTTCGACAATCAAACTCATAACTTTGAACTTCTGGTGAACATAAAAAATTTGTAGCATGTTGATGGAGTGTCCTTGGATCATCTTGTGATCTCCTGACTTGGGTAGCAATGTGTGCCTTAAGTTCCAGTTGATCGTAGGCAGACCAGACAACAAGAAATGCACAGATCCAAACTTGTGAGTTTCCAAAGCCTTATTAGGGATCTCCTTGTACATGTTTGCCATTGAGTTGTGGTCTTTCTTCTTGGTTGCATACACATCCAAGTCATCTTCATGTTCTTTGGGGGCATTGATTAGCTTGGCCCATTCTTCAACTATGGACTGGTACCTAGTACCCTTAGACATCAATACTATTCTTCCATATGGATAGAAGTGGGAAGTGGAGTAAAACTACATGATCAACTCATCATTCCACTTGGTGAGCTATTGTCCAACGAATTCATCAACTCCACATGCCTTAAAGCTATCATACACTCCAGGGAAGTGATCTTCATTTTCCCGGATGAACTCCCAGTCCACCCATTTCATGTCACACACTATGGGCTTCCTGTCAAGCAAAATAGTCTCATAGAAATCTTGTTGTTCCTTTGTATGGAACCTGTAGTCAACTGCAGTCCTCCTCCTAACAGCATAGGGATCAGACTGTCTCCACAACCTCAGTCCTGCATCTTTCCTGATGTGCATGTCCTCAGCGACTAGATGAGCATCATTGTGGTTGGGAATTTTGGACTTCAACTTCCTCAAAGCAAGAGAATCATCTTCTTCTTCTTCAACTTCAGGCACTGGGGCCTTGTTCTTCTCCTCAGCAGGTATACTCCTGGTGTTCCTCTTGGGCTTTGGGGGTTTCTGGGCAGCAGCCTTGGGAGCAGATTTGGGCTTAGATGGAGCAGCCCCTGACTTGATTGCATCTCCCATAAGCTTCTGAGCCTTAGGAACTGGTGCAACATCCTCTTCCTCCTCCTCTTCTTCTGGATCTCTCATAATGGAGGATCTTCCAAGCACTCTGGCAGTGGTCTTCTTAACACTTTCCTTCCTTTTCTTTCCTTCTCCAACAACCTCTTCAGTTGTCTTGGAGGTTTCAGTAGTTGTGGCTCTCACCTTTAAGGTTGGCACCCTCCTGGCAGGGGCCTTCTTGTGCAAGCCAGGCTTAGTTGATGCAATTGTGCCATACTCCTTCTTCAGCACCTTCTTCTTGGAGCTGACTTCCTCCTCAACAGCCACATAATCCTCATCTTTGGAATCTGAGGTCTTCTTCTTCCTTGTTCTGGTGGCTGCCTTGGGCAAGTTGCTTGGTGTGCTCCTGCTGACATCATCAGAAGTGCTGGAGGAACTAGTGCCCTCACTCAATTGTACATGTTCCTCTGACTTGTTCTGGCTGTCGCTCTGGTCAGACATTTTTGCAAACTTACTGACAACAGACCCTGTGAATAGATATGGATGAGGTAGAGTGGATGAGCATCACAAAGTGCAGAGTTTTTGCAAGAAGAATGGCTTAAAAACTTAGTTTTAGTTCTTCACATAAAGCATTTCAGAGCTACCAATTTGTAAACTCAGTGATACCGAAGTAGCTTTTGGAACCTAAACTAGTGAACTCGTTCAGACCGGGTCACAGTTCGGTGGAACCGAGACCGCTAGGGTTTCACGAAGAATCAAACTCAGTCACACTGATTTGTAGTTTTCGGTCAGACCGAAAGTGCAACTGCAATGGCCTAAGCCAAATCGGTGAGACCGATTTCTACAATTCGGTCGGTCCGAAATGAGTCCGGCGGAGACCTAACCCTAAATTTTCAAATCAAACCTAACCTAAGGGATGTTTTCAGTGGATAGATTGATTGCATACGTGGTCATGATCATGGCAAAGTAACGTGCTATGAATCGGAGTTAAAGGAATAGCACAAAAGATCAAACTCATGCCCTAATTCGGCGGAGTTTGCTACGGCGGCAACGGAGGAGCAGAAATCCGTTGATGGCGACGGAAACCAGCGGCGGGAGGTCGCTGGAGGTGAGAGGACGATTCGGAGACCCGAGGCGGCAGAGTAGGACACGCGCGGGCTGAGAGGTTTTGGAGGAATTTCCAAAGTCTCACCCATGGGTATATATATCCCGACCCTATCGGTGTGACCGAGTGGAACAACTCGGTGGCACCGAGATGCAGAATCGCAAGCGGTTGCTGCAACTCGGTGTGACCGAAAAGTTCTAATCGGTTGCACCAAGATTGAAAACCTAGATCAACTTAGTGATCTCTGTGTGACCGAAATGGATGACTCGGTCATACCGAAATTCACAAAGAGGTTATGGAAGTCTAAGTCTATGACGAATCGGGGACTCCAAGTGCTCCTCACACAGAGTGGTTCGAATCTGACTTGATCAAACTTTGTGATGTAGCATGAGTAGAGTTTGAGATGAGAAAAGCATAGATAGCTAGAGGGAGTTCTTAGGCATTCTTGTCCATCCATTTGGCAAAAGAGAAAAAGCCAAACAATCAAAGCAACAAATGGATGTCCTCCAATGAATAAAATATGCATCCAACATGCTCACACAATAAGATGGCAAATGAAATATGTGACAAAGCATGCACAAACACTCTAGCATCTATCAAGCAATTTGGCGATGACTAGGTCATCTATATATGAGTATATTAACTTAGGAGTCAAATGAGAACATTTGATTGTAGGTCATACTCATCGTTTAAGCACAAGTGGGGTTGCCACTTTTACATAAAGCATTGTTGTGTTCACACCATTAGAGTTGCTTTAGCTTAATTGATTAGAGTAAAGCCCCCCCTAGATGTGATATCCCCCCTAAGAGGGATGAACTAACCTTGGGTTTTGTCGATGATGACTCCATGTAGGTGTTGAAGATGTAGATGCTCAATGTTGATGTAGATCCTTTGGAGCAATCCTTTGGAGTGAGTTGCACTTTCAATACCTACACGGGTTAGTCCCACAAGGAACAAAGGAGGATATACATAGACATAGAGTGATATTCACATGAGATGATGTCCATGAATGCATTAGGTTACCTTGTCCCTTGTCTTACCAACAAGAGGGTTTGTGACTCCTTGAACTAGTGCAAGATATGGAAGTTGTTTGCACTTGTCTTCGCCAAAATGATATGAGTGAAGTATGTTGGCGGAGTCACCCTCAAGAGCAATCTAGTTCTTCATCTTAGGGATCCACACCATCTTGATAGGAATCCTTGGAGTTGTAGATGTGATGAAGTAGAACTTGATGTAGTCTTGGGAACTCACTTGACCAAGGCTTTGGGAGCTTCCTCAAATGCATCAATCTCCTCTTGAGGCTTTTCCTTGACTTTTTGCTTGTGGTCTTGTGGTGGAAGATCATCTTGAGCTTGTGTTCCTTGGAAAGAAGTAGGATCACACTTCTCTTGTTGAGGAACAAATTTCGTCTTGGGGTATTGATCTTCTTCCCACTCAACTCCATTGGCATTCAACTTTTGTTCAAAACCAACACCTTGATTCTTTCGGTGTCTTCCCTGCTTGCATACAATTTCCTCAAATTGCTTACTTCCGGCAAGTCTCTTGTAAACACCTTTCTCTATAATTCCCTTCAATAAGCTATTTTCTTGCTCAAGTGTAACTTGGCTAAGAGAATCATTAGTGGAATCAAGAGAACTACTAGAAGCAACATCATTGGGTTTAGCATGATTATTGTTACTACTAGAAGAAGAATATTTCTTACTCTTGTTGCTAGATTTAACTTGTGGCATGTAAGTAGACAAGAGTAAACGCTTGGCAATGTAAGAAGAACTTTTCTTGCGAAGATGATCATTGATCGCTTTTAAGAACCCATGCTCTTGCTCAAGGTTGAGCTTTTCGAAGCGTAACTTCTCATGAGTCTTTAAAAGTTCTTGATGATTTTCCAAGGTAGTTTCATGAGCTAACTTAAAAGTGTTTAGCTCTTTAGTTAGACTCTCAATCTCCTTCTTATCATCGTCATTCGTTTTGTCTTGATTAGCATGATTAATAGCAAGTTCATCATAGTTTTCATCACTAGAATTTTCAACAAGTAAATCAACATCACCTAGCAAGTCATCTTCATCACTATTGAAATCAACATACTCGGGGTGTGATACATTTGGGCCTTTAGCCATGAAGCATCTTCCAATTCCTTCATTTGGTGACTCAAATATGTCGTAGGAGTTGGTTGACACAAGTGATAGACTGGCAACACCTTCATCTTGAGTGTATTCGGAGTCGGAGTGATAACTTCTCTCGGAGTGATCGTCGGAGTCGGAGTCGGATACCCATTCACCAACGTGAGCTTGATGTCTTCGTTTTGTGTAGCCCCTTGATGATTTGTCCTTCCTTTCCGAGTCCTTGCTTCTCTGTGATGTTCTTCATTCATAACGGTCATCTCTACTCCTTCTCTCTCTTGGTGGTGATTCTTCTCTCCTACTCCTTCTTTTGGGAGAATCTTCTCTTCTTTTGTAGGGAGCCGTACACTCATTAGAGTAGTGTGCGGGTCTTACACAATTATAGCAATTACGTTCACAACTTGAAGATCTTTTTTCATTGTAGGACCTTGACTTGGAACTTCTTTTTCTAATCTTGTAGAACTTGTTGAAGTTCTTCACCATTAGGCTCAATTCTTCATTGAAGTTTTGTTTCTCACTTGATGATGTGGGAGCATCACATGAGGCTTTTTAAGCACCACTTGACTTGTTGTGAAGCTCTTCCTTATCCTTGAGTGACATCTCATGAGCAACAATCCTTCCAATGACTTCCGTTGGCTTGAGATCTTTGTAATTGGGCATCATTTGGATCAATGTGCACATGGTATCATATTTTCCAACCAAGGCTCTTAGGATCTTCTTGATGATGAATCTATCGGTCATCTCTTCACTTCCCAAGCCGGCAATCTCATTTTTTATGAGAGCAAGCCTAGAGTACATTTCAGCAACACCTTCACCATCCTTCATTTTGAACTTGTCAAATTGACTTTGAAGCACATCCAATTTGGATTCCTTGACGGAGTCGGTACCTTCGTGCATATCAATCAAAGTATCCCAAATTTCCTTTGCATTCTCAAGACGGCTGATTTTGTTGAATTCTTTGGGGCACAATCTGTTGAAGAGAATATCACAAGATTGAGCATTGTATTGCAGCATCTACAACTCTTCTGCGCTAGCCTCATGGTTCGGTTCTCTCCCATCAAAGAATTCACCTTCCAAGCCAATACACACAATAGCCCAAACGGCGGGGTTATGTCCAAGAATATGCATTTTCATCTTATTCTTCCAACTAGCAAAATTAGTACTATCAAAGTAAGGACCTCTACGGTGGTAATTTCCCTCATTAGATGCCATACTCTCCTAGGTTGTGAAACCAAGGCTATGATCAGCAAAGCTATGGAAATCAAGGAAAATGGAGACCAAAGCTCTAATACCACTTGTAGGATCGAAAGTATGTCTAGAGGGGGGTGATTAGACTACTTGACCAAATAAAAATCTAGCCTTTTCCCAATTTTAAGTCTTCGTAGATTTTAGCAACTTAGCACAAACAAGTAATCAACCTACACATGCAATTCTAAGAGTATAATAGCGGAATGTAAAACAATTGCATATGAAGGTAAAGGGAGGAGTTTGGAGGGAGCAAACGCAATGTAGACACGGAGATTTTTGGCGTGGTTTTGATAGGTGGTGCTATCATACACCAACGTTGATGGAGACTTCAACCCACGAAGGGTAACGGTTGCGCGAGTCCACGGAGGGCTCCACCCACGAAGGGTCCACGAAGAAGCAACCTTGTCTATCCCACCATGGCCATCTCCCACGAAGGACTTGCCTCACTAGGGTAGATCTTCACGAAGTAGGTGATCTCCTTGCCCGTACAAACTCCTTGGTTCAACTCCACAATCTTGACGGAGGCTCCCAAGTGACACCTAACCAATCTAGGAGACACAACTCTCCAAAAGGTAATAGATGGTGTGTTGATGATGAACTCCTTGCTCTTGTGCTTCAAGTGATAGTCTCCTCAACACTCAATTCTCTCTCATATGACTTGATTTGGTAGAAAGATGATTTGAGTGGAAAGCAACTTGAGGAAGGCTAGAGATCAAGATTTATGTGGTTGGATTGGAATATCTTGACCTCAACACAAGTGTAGGTGGTTCTCTCTCAGAAAATATATGTTGGAAGTGTAGGCATATTATGATGGCTCTCTCCATGAATGAAGAGTGGGTGGAGGGGTATATATAGCCTCCATACAAAATATAATCGTTACACACAAATCACCAAACTCGGTGGGACCAAATCATATAACTCGGTCAGACCGATTTAGTTCAAAATGTGAATGTTAGGATTTTCGGTGGGACCGATATGTCAACTCGGTGGGACTGATTCCATTAGGGTTAGGACATAATGTGATCTCAGTGAGACCGATTACACAAACTCGGTGGGACCGATTTTGGTAATAGGCAAACAGAGAGTTGGTCAGGCAAACTTGGTGGGACCGATTCGCTCATCTCGGTTAGACCGAAACGATTCGAAGGGGAAACAGAGAGTTTGCATTGCAATCTCGGTGGGACCGATCGCTCATCTCGGTTGGACCGAAACGTTACAAAGGGAAACAGAGAGTTTGCAATCCCATCTCGGTGAGACCGAGATCCCTATCGGTGAGACCGAAGTGACTAGGGTTTCTGGCAGTAGCTATGTCAAGTGAACTCGATGGCACCGGATAGAAGATTTCGGTGGGGCCGAGTTTGACTTTTGGTTTGGGACATATGTGGATATGAGAAAGTAGTTGAGGGTTTTTCGAGCATATCACTAAGCATTTTGAGCAAGCAACTTATTAAGCAACACCTCACCCCCTTTTAATAGTATTGGCTTTTCCTATGGACTCAATGTGATGTTGGATCACTAAAAGTAAAGTGTAGAGTCTTATGCTTTGAGCTTTGAGCCAATCTTTTGTCCTTAGCATTTTGAGGGGTCCACTTTCTAATCCATGCCATGCCAATCATTGAGCTTTTCCTGAAATATTTATCTTCAAGTAGCATTAGCTCAATGAGCTATATGTTGTTAGGAATTACCAAAACCACCCAGGGATAGTTGCACTTTCACTTCTTCTCCTCTGGATCCACAACGGGGATCTCGAGGAGGGACACACGCCCCTCCTCGGCTCTTGCACACTTTGTTGCTATGTTGAACAGCTCCAAAGTCGTGCATAGCTCCTCATGGATGGCGAGCTCCTCCTTCATCTTGATGTCGCAGACGCCATCGGAAAACGCTGAGATGATGGCCTCGTCTGTCACCTTGGGGATCTTCATGCGCACGTCGTTGAAGCGTTCGATGTACTTCTGCAAGGTCTCCCTCGGCTGTTGCTTGATGCGGTGCAGGTCTCCCATGGATGAGGGGCGGTCGCGAGTGCCTTGGAAGTTGGCGACGAAGCGGTCGCGCATCTCATCCCAGGAGGAGATCGAGCCTAGAGGCAGGTTCAGGAGCCATGAGCGAGCGCCTGATGGAAATATGCTCTAGAGGCAATAATAAAGTTGTTATTTATATTTCCTTATATCATGATAAAAGTTTATTATTCATGCTAGAATTGTATTAACCGGAAACTTAGTACACGTGTGAATACATAGACAAACAAAGTGTCCCTAGTATGCCTCTACTTGACTAGCTCGTTAATCAAAGATGGTTAAGTTTCCTAGCCATGGACATGTGTTGTCATTTGATGAACGGGATCACATCATTAGAGAATGATGTGATGGACAAGACCCATCCATTAGCTTACCATAATGATCGTTCAGTTTTATTGCTACTGCTTTCTTCATAACTTATACACGTTCCTCTTACTATGAGATTATGCAACTCCCGAATACCGGAGGAACACCTTGTGTGCTATCAAACGTCACAACGTAACTGGGTGATTATAAAGATGCTCTACAGGTGTCTCCGACGGTTTTTGTTGAGTTGGCATAGATCGAGATTAGGATTTGTCACTCCGTGTATCGGAGAGGTATCTCTGGGCCCTCTCGGTAATGCACATCACTCTAAGCCTTGCAAGCATTGCGACTAATGAGTTAGTTGCGGGATGATGCATTACGGAACGAGTAGAGAGACTTGCCGATAACGAGATTGAACTAGGTATGAGGATACCGACAATCGAATCTCGGGCAAGTAACATACCGATGACAAAGGGAACAACGTATATCGTTATGTGGTTTGACCGATAAAGATCTACATAGAATATGTGGGAACCAATATGAACATCCAGGTTCCACTATTGGTTATTGACCGGAGACGTGTCTCGGTCATATCTACATAGTTCTCGAACCCGTAGGATCCGCATGCTTAACGTTCGGTGACGATCGGTATTATGAGTTTAGGTGTTTTGATGTACCGAAGTTTGTTTGGAGTCCCGGATGAGATCGGGGACATGACGAGGAGTCTCAAAATGGTCGAGACATAAAGATCGATATATTGGAAGGCTATATTCAGACATTGGAAAGGTTTCGAGTGATTCGCGTATTTTTTGGAGTACCGGAGAGTTATGGGAATTCGTATTGGGCCTTAATGGGCCATACGGGAAAGGAGAGAAATGCCTCAAGGGTGGTCGCGCCCCTTCCCCATGGACTGGTCCGAATTGGACTAGGGAAAGGGGGCGCCCCCTTCCTTCCTTCTCCTTCTCCCTTCCCTTTTTCCTATTCCATGTGGGAGGTGGAATCCTACTACGACTAGGGAGTCCTAGTAGGACTCCACACTTTGGGCGCGCCCTATGAGGGCCGGCCTCCTCCTCCCTCCATCCTTTATATACGTCGCCAGGGGACACCCCATATACACACAAGTTGATTGTTTCCAACAGTGTGCGGTGCCCCCCTCCACCATAATCCACCTCGGTCATATCGTAACGGTGCTTAGGCGAAGCCCTGTTCCGGTAGCATCATCATCACCGTCATCACGCCGTTGTGCTGACGAAGCTCTCCCTCGACACTCTGCTAGATCGTGAGTTCGTGGGACGTCACCGAGCCGAACGTGTGCAGATCGCGGAGGTGCCGTACTTTCGGTACAAGGATCGGTCGATCATGAAGACGTACGACTACATCAACAGCGTTGTCATAACGCTTCCGCTTATGGTCTATGAGGGTACGTAGACAACACTCTCCCCTGTAGTTGTTATGCATTGATGACCCACAAGTATAGGGGATCTATCGTAGTCCTTTCGATAAGTAAGAGTGTCGAACCCAACGAGGAGCAGAAGGAAATGATAAGCGGTTTTCAGCAAGGTATTCTCTGCAAGCACTGAAATAAGTGGTAACAGATAGTTTTGTGACAAGATAAATGGTAACGAGCAACAAGTAACAAAAGTAAATAAAGTGCAGCAAGATGGCCCAATCCTTTTGTAGAAAAGGACAAGCCGGAACAAACTCTTATAATAGGAAAAGCGCTCCCGAGGACACATGGGATTATCGTCAAGCTAGTTTTCATCACGTTCATATGATTCGCGTTCGATACTTTGATAATTTGATATGTGGGTGGACCGGTGCTTGGGTGCTGTTCTTACTTGAACAAGCATCCCACTTATGATTAACCTCTATTGCAAGCATCCGCAACTACAACAAAAGTATTAAGGTAAACCTAACCATAGCATGAAACATGTGGATCCAAATCAGCCCCTTACAAAGCAACGCATAAACTAGGGTTTAAGCTTCTGTCACTCTAGCAACCCATCATCTACTTATTACTTCCCAATGCCTTCCTCTAGGCCCAAATAATGGTGAAGTGTTATGTAGTCGACGTTCACATAACACCACTAGAGGCTAGACAACATACATCTAATATCAAACGAATACCAAATTCACATGACTACTAATAGCAAGACTTCTCCCTTGTCCTCAGGAACAAACGTAATTACTCACAAAGCATATTCATGTTCATAATCAGAGGGGTGATAATATGCATATAGGATCTAAACATATGATCTTCCACCAAATAAACCAACTAGCATCAACTACAGGGACTAATATGCATATAGGATCTGAATATGTGGTGCATGTTAGAGACCTAATGGCGTCTCCCACCTCCCACCCCACCTCCGGCGATCTCCTCCCACCATCACTAAAACCCTAATCTTTCCTTACCAATCTCTCCGGCGTCTCCCCCTCACTCAGGGGTCATGGTTTTCTCATCGGGATCAACCCTTGGCTTGGACTTCTCCAAGGGTTTGGAGTTTGCAGATAAAGTTTTCAGATCTACTGGTTTTTCGGTCCACCCTACGGAGGACACAGGTCACTTCACGTTGGTGGTGTCCTTTAGCCGTCATGTTTTCAGGCTTGATGATCATTCTGTGGCGGCGGCTCTAGAGGCTGCTATTGGTGGATCTGCGATCGAGTTGGGTGTCTCATGTTTACGTGGCAAGGTTTATTCCTTCAACGTTTCTTCCAAGCAAGTTGGTTTACTTATTGTTGATCTTCGATCTTTTGCTTGCCCGCAATTCAAATGTTATTTTAATCTTTGGGGCCGTGGAGGACCAAATTGGGTTCGAGAGTTTAAACTTTCGAAGTTGCAAAGTGATGCGGAATGGATCTTAGTTAGCCCATCTAAGAGACGGGCGGCGCTTGGGATGATCGCTATGCATAAACCACCGTCTAAGTCCTCTTTTAGATCTTCTGGTTCTGTGCAAAAGAAAATGTCTTTTGCAATGTTCCAAAGCTATGATGCATGCAAGGGTTATAGATATCCGGCCACGCAGGATTGTATTGATACTCTTTCTGATGCTGGATATGTTGTCCAGGCAAATGAGCGTTTGATCATTCGACCATCGCCGCTGGTGAATCTCCAGTGGACTGTTGCTTCTCCGTTGATTACTTTCGGTTCTGTTGACCCATCGCGGATTCAACGGAATTCACCTGAGGCAGTTAGTTTGTTCTCATCTGCTCTCGATTCTTCTGCATCCCATGTTGGGCCAGCCCTCCATGACGGACTACAGCCCACCACCCAGCCAATGGATATCCCGTCTACTCAGGAAGCTGCTGTTTTGTTTGATGAGATGGTCAATGACATGGTGGACCGAGTTCTAACTTGTTCCAACTGTCACCAGCGGGGCCACTTGTCGGTCTCTTGTCCTATTTGCCTGGCTTGCTCATGTTATGGTCATCGTCGTCGGGATTGCATTAATTGGGCCCAGGATAATGGTTATGTTTGGAGAGTTAAACACACGAAACAAAATCCAGAAAAATCTCCACTGTTGATTCCCATGCCCGCCACGAGTCAGCCTACTACTCCATCGCCTAGGGACTCCTCGGGTATAGAGACGACCCACGCGCCGGCACAGACGAGTCACATCACGTCTTCACCACTTCCCGTGCACCACCAACCTGCTCCACCTCCACCAGAGCAAGCCATGGCAAATTTTCCACTGGATCCTCTTGAGTTCCTTCCACCAGGGTTCGAGTTCATCGATGGAGGGCCAACCCGTGTGCCTCGGACTTTCTACTCTCCAGCCATTGCGCCGGATCGTCGCCATGAGCAGTTTGCTATTGGCTTTGTTGAGCCTCCGCCGCCACCCGGACAGATTCATCACTTCAGGCAACTGGTTAGTGACTTTGTGATGACTCAGCTTCACCGTGACTTTCTTAGTGATCAGCAATGGATTGAGGGTGTTGGTTTGTTTGAGTTCCGATCTCCTGCATCTAGGCATGCCATTATAAATCATCCTCCTTATGATCTTGGCAATGGTCACTTTGTTCGGTTTGTTCCTCATGATCAAGGCATCAATCACAGAGCTATTCAGGGTTTTCGTAGGGGCTGGATTATGATGTTAGGTGTTCCTTTGGACTACCGCACAACACAGCATATTTCTGAGGCAGTTAGCACCTTTGGTCGTTTTCATATCTGGCATCAGGATGATCCACGGCTAGTCAGGACTCTTGTTTATGTTTCTTTCCCAAGCCCACAGCAAGTACCTAGGGATGTTGTCTATCGTGAGTATGCAGACTTTGGAGCTACGCGTCTATCTTGGACAGCACCTATCTATGTGCTCTCTGCAGAATTTGCTGACATTATGCCAGCTGATGAAGATCTGATGCCTTTCAATGGAAACCCTCATCCGTTGCCCGGGAACATGCATTTTGATAATGTTAACTTTGTCATGCCTGAGTTTCCAGAGCTGGGTTGGAATGAGGACCCTCATGCTCATAATGATGATCCGCAGCCTCATAACCAGCATGACAATGTCATTATTGAGGAGATTCATGAGGATGAAGCACTACCTGCTTCTCAAGAGTCAGTGGTTTTAGAGAACTCGGGGCCTGTTGATTCTACTGAGGGATCTGTCAATAATCAGCAAGGTGTTGTGGTAGCTTATGTGCCTCCTCTAATCCAGCCTCACGTTGTTATTGGTCAAGTTCTGATAGTTTTTAGACCAGAGCTTCCTCCGGTAATGCAATGGACAAGATCTTTTCAGCGTATGATGCCAGTCTTTGATACATGCACATTCCTCGAGGGTTACAGTTCTTCAGCCCTTTCAAACCAGTTCTACTGTCTAAGCGCTCTTGGGAGTTATCTTTTTCTTACTCTGCTATGAAGAACAATCTGGTTTTTCATCCTTCACCTGTTCGTCGGATGGTAAATATTCCAAGGAAGCCTCCTGTTGCTCGTGCACTTTGTTTTGACAATGTTGCTGAGGATTGTGCCATGGTTGACCCAGCGTTGTCTGCGGTTGAGATGTATGCCTTCAATTTCTCTGCAGCCCCAAGTCAGCGTCCAGCTCGTGCTCGTCAACCAAAGTCTGTGATTGTTGAGTCTGAGGTTAGGCGCAGTGCCAGGCTCTCAGCCTTACGTGATGGCTTCAGGCATTCTACTCCAGCCAAGTCCCCTATGAAGAAACCTGCAGCAAAGCCCCGGAAGAAGCACAAGGTTACTGTGGATGGCGAACTACCGCGGGCTCCTCCTCACGATGCAGATCAACCTACTGTGCCGCCACCCACGTCAATCAATGTGCTGCAGCAGATTGGCCTTCGCCTCGGCATTGGGCCGGAGAAGCTCACTAAGGAGAAGCTTGAGGCTTCTTCTTGCAAGTCTTCTGCTCCTCCTAGCTCCAATGATAGCTGATCATTTCATTTGGTGGGGTTTATGGTTAACCCTTGTGAAAACCATTTATCTGCACTTATCTTTTAGGCTTTGTCTGAACTTTTATGCTATCCCTTGGCTGAACTGGTACTGTCATTATGTGACAGTCTTTTGCTGTTACTTAATTATGGTCTGTAATGAATCACAATGATGTTAGAGATTGGAAAGTTCTCTGTTGGAATGTGCGAGGTCTAAATTCAGATGACAGAAAGCGTGCAGTTCGTCAGAAAATCGATGAGAGTGCTTGTTCCATTGTTTGCCTCCAAGAAACAAAATGTGAGGTCATTGATTAGCGTTTCATCCGTAAGTGTTGTCCACGACGTTTTGATCAGTTTATCCATGTGCCTTCGTCTGGAGCCTCGGGTGGGTTGTTAGTCGTATGGAATACTGCTTTGTTTGCTGGGAAGCTAATTGAGTCCAATAGTTTTGGTATTATGGTGGAGTTCATGTCTGTTCATAACTCCCAAACCTGGACTCTTGTTTCAGTCTATGGACCCTGTCAAAATCCAGCTAGAGATAATTTTATTAATTGGTTGCATGATATAACTATCCCTGATGATGCTAACTGGCTGTTTCTGGGTGATTTCAATTTCATGCGATCAATGGATAATAGGAATAAACCAGGTGGTGATATTAATGACATGTTCATCTTTAATGAGGTTATTGGGCATCTGGGCTTAATTGAATTACCGATCAAGGGCAGAAGGTACACTTGGACAAATATGCAAACTGCTCCTTTGCTTGCACAGATTGATTGGTTTTTTACAACCCCTTCATGGACATGTTCTTTGCCTAACACTATGGTCCTTCCTCTGGCTAGAACCACTTCAGATCATGTGCCATGTGTGGTGCAAATCAAAACCACTATTCCCAAGGCCAAAGTGTTTAGATTTGAAAATTACTGGACTAATTTGCCTGGTTTTCTTGATTGTGTCAGTGAATCTTGGAATAGGCCAGTTCATAAGAGATCTTCTGCTGCTATAATATCTGCAAAGTTCAAAGCTCTCAGGCAGGCACTCAAACACTGGCACATTAGCCTTGCTACCGTCAAGGCTCTAATTTCCAACTGCAATAAAGTAATTCTTTGTCTGGATGGTCTTGAGGAGTTAAGGCCTTTGTCTGGGCCTGAGGAAAATTTCAGGAAAATTGTAAAGTTACACTTGGAGGAAACTCTAAGGTTGCAATTTACCTACTGGAAGCAGAGATGTACCATTAGAAACATTAAAGTGGGAGAGGAAAACACCAAATTTTTCCATGCCATGGCCACAGAGAGATACAGGAATAACTCTATTTCTAGTATAACTTCTGATGATGGGCAAGTCACCTCTGATCATGCAACAATTGCTGGATTATTTTTGCAGGAGTTCAAGCAGAGGATGGGATGCACAAATAATACACAAATGGGTTTTGATATGCCAAATATTATTAAGAAGGTTCAGGGACTACATGACTTGACCAAGCCCTTTTCTGAGCAGGAAATTGATTGTGTTATTAAGGAAATGCCTCCTGACAGAGCACCTGGGCCAGATGGTTTCACTGGCCTTTTTCTTAAGAAGTGTTGGCACATAATTAAAGATGACTTTCATCAACTGGTCAAAGAGTTATTTGAGGGGCACCTTGATTTGGAGTGTATCAACAGTTCTCTCATAACCTTGATCCCAAAAAAGCTTTCACCTGAGGGTTTGAATGATTACAGGCCAATATCTTTGACAAATACCTGTTTGAAATTCCTCACTAAACTTTTGGCAAACAGGTTGCAGAAGGTCATCCTTTCCTGTATTCATAAAAACCAATATGGGTTTATTAAATCCAGGTCTATTCAAGATTGTCTAGCTTGGTGCTTTGAGTATATCCACCAGTGTAATGCTTCAAAGAGACCAATAGTGCTGCTGAAATTGGATTTTACTAAAGCATTTGACACTATTGAACATGATGCCATTCTTAGAATCTTAAGATACAAGGGTTTCAATGAAAAATGGATCTCCTGGATGCAAACTATTTTGTCTTCTGGCTCTTCTTCTGTGCTTCTTAATGGTGTTCCTGGTAACCATTTTAAATGTAAGAGAGGAGTCAGACAAGGAGACCCAATGTCACCTCTTCTTTTTGTCCTTGTCGCTGACCTTCTTCAGTCTGTTGTCAACGACATGTGCAGTAAAGGAATTCTGACTTTGCCAATCCCTTCCAACAGCCAGGATTACCCCATTGTTCAGTATGCTGATGATACACTAATTGTGTTACCTGCTATTGATCACCAACTGCTTGCTCTTAAAGACATGCTTGATGTCTTTGCTGCGACAACAGGATTATCTGTGAATTTTACAAAATCCCTTATGGTGCCTATGAACTTGTCATCTGATGAAGCTAACAGGTTGGCCTCAATTCTTGGCTGTAGCATAGGAACCATGCCTTTTACTTACTTGGGTCTACCCATGGGGACTACAAGGCCCTCAATCCAAGACCTCATGCCCCTTGTGCATAGGATTGAAAGAAGATTGTCTGCCACTTCATGTTTTCTGAATCAAGGTAGCAGGTTGCAGTTGCTCCACTCTGTTCTAACATCAATGCCTATATACTTCCTGTGCACACTAGTCATCCCAACTGGAATTTTGAAGCAAATTGAAAGGATTCAGAGACAATGTCTATGGAGAGGAAACTCTGATACTCCGAGACAATCTCTGGCTGCCTGGGACTTGGTATGCTTACCAAAAAACAAAGGGGGTCTTGGTGTGCTTAATCTCAGGGTGCAGAATGAGGCCTTGCTTATGAAGTTCTTGCACAAATTTTATAATCATCATGACATCCCTTGGGTTGGCCTTATTTGGAATGCCTACTATGCCAACTCTGTCCCTCATACTACCACGCTCTGTGGATCTTTTTGGTGGCGTGATGTGTTTAAATTGGTTGACAAATATTGTCAGATGGCTACTCCAGCGTTGGGCGATGGCAGGCCATTCTCTTTTGGTCTGACAGATGGATGGTTGAGCTTAAGGGTTCCTGTCTCAGTGAAAAATTTCCCAGGCTCTTCTCCTTTGTTATTGATGAGCAACTTTCAGTGTCTGATGTGCTTTCCCAGGAGTTTTTGTCAAATTTGCATTTGCCCATCTCTACACAGGCCTTTGCTGAGCTTGAATGTCTTCAACAGCTGACTCATGATTATTCTTGCTCTACAACTCATAACGCATGGATTTGGCCTTTTCATAAGGGTTGTTTCAGACCCAAATCCTTCTATGTGTATGAGCATCAGCATATTGTTGTTGATCCAATCTTCCAATGGATTTGGAAATCTTCATGCACATTGAAAATCAAAATTTTTGGTTGGTTACTGCTGAGAGATCGTTTAAACACCAGAGACATGCTACTCAGAAGGCATTGGCATGTGGAAGATCATACTTGTGTCCTATGTCGATATCTGATCCATGAAGATCGTGCACATCTGTTCTTCTCTTGTAATTTTAGCATTAGAGTCTGGAATTACTTGCAGATTATCTGGGACCCACAGCCTGGGATGACAACTTACAACATGGCAGTAAAGGCTAGGAAGGATTTTGGGCATTCTTTCTTCACTGAAGTGGTCTTTACAGCAGCTTGGAACATTTGGATCTTGAGGAATGGCAAGGTTTTCAGGAATGAGACACCTTCTTTCAGAGCATGGAGGCATAACTTCATCCATGATATAACCCTTCTTTCTCATAGGATAAAATGTAAATACAAGGATAGCCTTCTAACTTGGATCTCTAACCTTCCCTAGGTAGTGTTTTCTTTGCCCTGCTTGGGTTGTAACTTTGTAAGTATTTCTGTCTTCCTCTTTTCTCTTCTTGTATGGACTTGTAATAGGACTTTGTTCTTTGTTGTTTTCAATAAAGAGCTGTGAGGCTGTTGCCTTGCAGTACATATTCAAAAAACACTAGTAGCAACCTACTAATACCAATCCCGGACTTTGAGACAAGAATTGGATACAAGAGATGAACTAGGGTTTGGAGATGAGATAGTGCTGGTGAAGATGTTGATGGAGATTGCCCTCTCCCAATGAGAGGAGCATTGGTGATGACAATGGTGATGATTTCCCCCTCCCGGAGGGAAGTATCCCCGGCAGAACAGCTCTGCCGGAGCTCTAGATTGGTTCCTCCAAGGTTCCGCCTCGTGGCGGCGGAGTTTCGTCCTGAAAAGTTCCCTCTCATTTTTTTCTCATCGAAAGACTTCATATAGGAGAAGATGGACGCCGGAGAGCCACTAGGGGGCCCACGAGGTAGGGGCGCCCCCCCCCCCACCCTCGTGAGCAGGGTGTGGGCCCCCTGGCCTTCATCTTTTGTGAGGATTTTCTTTATTTATTTTAAGATGTTCCATGGAGTTTCAGGACTTTTGGAGTTGTGCAGAATAGGTCTCTAATATTTGCTCCTTTTCTAGCCCAGAATTCCAGCTGTCGGCATTCTCCCTCCTTATGTAAACCTTGTAAAATAAGAGAGAATAGCCATAAGTATTGTGACATAAAGTGAAATAACAGTCCATAATGCAATAAATATCGACATAAAAGCATGATGCAAAATGGACGTATCAACTCCCCCAAGCTTAGACCTTGCTTGTCCTCAAGGGAAAAGCCGATAACAATACATATGTCCTCATGTTTAGAGGTAGAGGCGTCGATAAAAATAAAATACGGACATGAAGGCATCATGATTATTCTCATAATAGCAACATATATAGATTTTGTCATATGATTACTTATGTTCAAGTGATGATCTATTCACAATGCAAAAGTATAAATCATAAACCTTATTGGGCTCTGACAAACTATAATCTCAGTCATTGAAGCAATTGCAATTTATCATAACATCGGAAAGAGTCTATGTCAGAGCTAAAAAGCAAGTCCACATACTCAACTATCATTTAGTCCTCCATAATTGCTAACACTCACGCAATACTTGTGGTTACGGAGTTTTAATCGGACACAGAGAAAGATAGGGGCTTATAGTTTTGCCCCACAACCTTTTACCTCAAGGGTAGTGTCAACAATAATGGTTCATGCTCCCCTACATCCAATTAGATATATATATATATATATATATATATCATGTTATTTCCAACATGCTGAGCTTGCCAAAGGATAAAATGAAAAAGAAAAGGTGAAGATCACCATGACTCTTGAATAAGGTAGAAGATAATAATAAAGGATAGGCCCTTCGCAGAGGGAAGCAGAGGTTGCCATGCGCTTTTATGGTTAGATGCACAAAATATCAATGCGAAAGAACGTCACTTTATATTGCCCCTTGTGATATGAACCTTTATTATGCAGTCCGTCGCTTTTATTACTTCCACATCACAAGATCGTATAAAGCTTATTTCTCCCACACCAATCAATCATACATATTTAGAGCAATTTTTATTGCTTTGCACCGATGACAACTTACTTGAAGGATCATACTCAATCCATAGGTAGATATGGTGGACTCTCATGGCAAAACTGGTTTAAGGGTATTTGGAAGCACAAGTAGTATTTCTACTTGGTGCTGAGAATTTGGCTAGCATGAGGGGGAAAGGCAAGCTCAACAAGTTAGAGGATCCATGACAACATACTTTATCTCAGATATAAGAAAGACATAACTCATTACGTTGTCTTCCTTGTGCAACATGAACTCTTTAGCATGTCATATTTTAATGAGTGCTCCCAATCATAAAAGATGTCAATGATAATATATCTATATGTGAAAACCTCTCTTTCCTTATTACTTCCTATTAATTGCAACAATGACCAAAGCTATGTCTGCCAACTCCCAACAACTTTTAATCATCATACTCTTTCTATGTGAAGTCATTACTCTCAATAAGATCAATATGAACTTATTATTTCTTTTTATTCTTTTTCTCTTTTCTTTTATTCACCCAAGATCATGGCAAAATAATCAAGCCCTTGACTCAACACTAATCTTTATTATATATAGCTCACGGACTCGATTACAAAGAAAGATCATAAAGCAAACTCAAAACTAGATCATGCCGTAAACTTTATTCTACTAGATCAAGATACTACTAATAGGATCGAACTGAGAAAAAACGGTAAAGATAGGAGTTGTGATTGTGATACGATAACGGGGCACCTCCCCCAAGCTTGGCAGTTGCCAAGGGGAGTGCCCATACCCATGTGATTATATCTCCTTTGTCGGTGAAGAAGGTGGAGGTAATGGATAATCGCACATCGAGTGTAAGAGTTCCTCCAGCTTGCGAATAATGCCTTTGAGTGCGACAATATGCTCCTTCAACAAAATATTTTCTTGTGTGAGATACTTGTTTTGTATACGAGCTAACTCAATCATCTTGAAAGCTTCGATCTCAGTTGGGGTAAGAAGGTTATGATCAATTTGAAGGATGTCTTTTGCTGCTGGAGCTTGATCCTCCATGGCCTTCTTGATCCTTTCATCCTTGTTGACCCTCGTGGGTTCTTCCCTCTTCAGATCTGTCTTCATTAGCCAAGCATCGTTGTCACCATTATTGGAGGAGGGAGACGACATGATGCCTAGCCTGGAAAACCCTGATAGAAAACAGCTCGAAACAAGAATAGAGGAGGTTTGCGTGATACGGGAGTCAAAACCTTCGGGAGGTTATATAGTGAATTTTTACCGACCAAAATACGTAATGTGCAAGAAAATGGAGTCCGGAAGGCACGAGGTGCTCATGAGGTAGGGGGCGCGCCCACCACCCTCGTGGGACCCTCATGTCCTTCCCGGACTGCTACTTATTTTTCTATTTTTCTAAATATTCCAAAACGGAGAAATATTGCCTTAAAATTGTTTTGGAGTCGGTTTACTTACCGTACCACATACCTATTCCTTTTCGGAGTCTGAAATGAAGGAAATATGCCCTAGAGGCAATAATAAAGTTATTATTTATTTCCTTATAATCATGATAAATGTTTATTATTCATGCTAGAATTGTATTAACCGGAAACATAATACATGTGTGAATACATAGACAAACAAAGTGTCACTAGTATGCCTCTACTTAACTAGCTCGTTAATCAAAGATGGTTATGTTTCCTAACCATGAACAATGAGTTGTTATTTGATTAATGAGGTCACATCATTAGTTGAATGATCTGATTGACATGACCCATTCCATTAGCTTAGCACCCGATCGTTTAGTATGTTGCTATTGCTTTCTTCATGACTTATACATGTTCCTATAACTATGAGATTATGCAACTCCCGTTTACCGGAGGAACACTTTGGGTACTACCAAACATCACAACGTAACTGGGTGATTATAAAGGAGTACTACAGGTGTCTCCAATGGTACATGTTGGGTTGGCGTATTTCGAGATTAGGTTTTGTCACTCCGATTGTCGGAGAGGTATCTCTGGGCCCTCTCGGTAATGCACATCACGTAAGCCTTGCAAGCATTACAACTAATATGTTAGTTGTGAGATGATGTATTACGGAACGAGTAAAGAGACTTGCCAGTAACGAGATTGAACTAGGTATTGGATACCGACGATCGAATCTCGGGCAAGTAACATACCGATGACAAAGGGAACAACGTATGTTGTTATGCGGTCTGACCGATAAAGATCTTCGTAGAATATGTAGGAGCCAATATGGGCATCCAGGTCCCGCTATTGGTTATTGACCGAAGACATGTCTCGGTCATGTCTACATTGTTCTCGAACCCGTAGGGTCCGCACGCTTAAGGTTACGATGACAGTTATATTATGAGTTTATGCATTTTGATGTACCGAAGGTTGTTCGGAGTCCTGGATGTGATCATGGACATGACGAGGAGTCTCGAAATGGTCGAGACGTAAAGATTGATATATTGGAAGCCTATGTTTGGATATCGAAAGTGTTCCGGGTGAAATCGGGATTTTACCGGAATACCGGGAGGGTTACCGGAACCCCCCGGGAGCTATATGGGCCATAGTGGGCCTTACTGGAAAAGAGAAAGGGGCTGCCCTAGATGGGCTGCGCGCCTCCCCCTTCCCCTAGTCCTATTAGGACTAGGAGAGGTGGCCAGCCCCCTCCTCCTCTTTTCCCCCTCCGCGAATCCTATTCCGACTAGGATTGGGGGGGGGGAATCCTACTCCTAGAGGGAGTAGGACTCTCCTGCGCCCTCCTCCTTGGCCGGCCAGCCCTCCCCCTTGGATCCTTTATATACGGGGGCAGGGGGCACCTCTAGACACACAAGTTGATCCACGTGATCTATTCCTTAGCCATGTGCGGTGCCCCCTGCCACCATATTCCTCGATAATACTGTAGCGGAGTTTAGGCGAAGCCCTGCTGCTGTAGTACATCAAGATCGTCACCACGCCGTCGTGCTGACGGAACTCTTCCCCGACACTTTGCTGGATCGGAGTCCGGGGATCGTCATCGGGCTGAACGTGTGCTCGAACTCGGAGGTGCCGTAGTTTCGGTGCTTGATCGGTTGGATCGTGAAGACGTACGACTACTTCCTCTATGTCGTGTCAGCGCTTCCGCAGTCGGTCTACATTGGGTACGTAGACAACACTCTCCCGTCTCGTTGCTATGCATCACATGATCTTGCGTGTGCGTAGGAAAATTTTTGAAATTACTACGTTCCCCGACAGTGGCATCCGAGCCTAGGTTATTTATGTTGATGTTATATGCACGAGTAGAACACAAGTGAGTTGTGGACGATACAAGTCATACTGCCTACCAGCATGTCATACTTTGGTTCGGCGGTATTGTTGGACGAGACGACCCGGACCAACCTTGCGCGTACGCTTACGCGAGACCGGTTCCCTCGACGTGCTTTGCACATAGATGGCTTGCGGGCGACTGTCTCTCCAACTTCAGTTGAACCAAGTACGGTTACGCCCGGTCCTTGCGAAGGTTAAAACGGAGTCTATTTGACAAACTATCATTGTGGTTTTGATGCGTAGGTGAGATTGGTTCTTGCTTAAAGCCCGTAGCAGCCACGTAAAACTTGCAACAACAAAGTAGAGGACGTCTAACTTGTTTTTGCAGGGCATGTTGTGATGTGATATGGTCAAGGCATGATTTTTATTGTATGAGATGATCATGTTTTGTAACCGAGTTATCGGCAACTGGCAGGAGCCATATGGTTGTCGCTTTATTGTATGCAATGCAATCGCGATGTAATGCTTTACTTTATTACTAAACGGTAGTGATAGTCGTGGAAGCATAAGATTGGCGAGACGACCACGATGCTACGATGGAGATCAAGGTGTCGCGCCGGTGACGATGGTGGTCATGACGGTGCTTCGGAGATGGAGATCACAATCACAAGATGATGATGGCCATATCATATCACTTATATTGATTGCATGTGATGTTTATCTTTTTATGCATCTTATCTTGCTTTGATTGACGGTAGCATCATAAGATGATCTCTCACTAAATTATCAAGAAGTGTTCTCCCTGAGTATGCACCGTTGCCAAAGTTCGTCGTGCCCAGACACCACGTGATGGTCGGGTGTGATAAGCTCTACGTCCATCTACAACGGGTGCAAGCCAGTTTTGCACACGCAGAATACTCAGGTTAAACTTGACGAGCCTAGCATATGCAGATATGGCCTCGGAACACGGAGACCGAAAGGTCGAGCATGAATCATATAGTAGATATGATCAACATAACGATGTTCACCATTGAAAACTACTCCATCTCACGTGATGATCGGTTATGGTTTAGTTGATTTGGATCACGTAATCACTTAGAAGATTAGAGGGATGTCTATCTAAGTGGGAGTTCTTAAGTAATTTGATTAATTGAACTTAAACTTATCATGAACTTAGTACCTGATAGTATCTTGCTTGTTTATGTTGATTGTAGATAGATGGCTCGTGCTGTTGTTCCGTTGAATTTTAATGCGTTCCTTGAGAAAGCAAAGTTGAAAGATGATGGTAGCAATTATACGGACTGGGTCCGTAACTTGAGGATTATCCTCATTGCTGCTCAGAAGAATTACGTCCTGGAAGCACCGCTGTGTGCCAGGCCTGCTGCTGGAGCAACACCAGATGTTATGAACGTCTGGCAGAGCAAAGCTGATGACTACTCGATAGTTCAGTGTGCCATGCTTTACGGCTTAGAATCGGGACTTCAATGACGTTTTGAACGTCATGGAGCATATGAGATGTTCCAGGAGTTGAAGTTAATATTTCAAGCAAATGCCCGGATTGAGAGATATGAAGTCTCCAATAAGTTCTATAGCTGCAAGATGGAGGAGAACAGTTCTGTCAGTGAGCATATACTCAAAATGTCTGGGTATAATAATCACTTGATTCAATTGGGAGTTAATCTTCCAGATGATTGCGTCATTGACAGAATTCTCCAATCACTGCCACCAAGCTACAAGAGCTTCGTGATGAACTATAATATGCAAGGGATGGACAAGACTATTCCCGAGCTCTTCGCAATGCTGAAAGCTGCGGAGGTAGAAATCAAGAAGGAGCATCAAGTGTTGATGGTTAACAAGACCACTAGTTTCAAGAAAAAGGGCAAAGGGAAGAAGAAGGGGAACTTCAAGAAGAACAGCAAGCAAGTTGCTGCTCAAGAGAAGAAACCCAAGTCTGGACCTAAGCCTGAAACTGAGTGCTTCTACTGCAAGCAGACTGGTCACTGGAAGCGGAACTGCCCCAAGTATTTGGCGGATAAGAAGGATGGCAAGGTGAACAAAGTATATGTGATATACATGTTATTGATGTGTACCTTACTAGAGCTCGCAGTAGCACCTGGGTATTTGATACTGGTTCTGTTGCTAATATTTGCAACTCGAAACAGGGACTATGGAATAAGCGGGCACTGGCAAAGGACGAGGTGACGATGCGCGTGGGAAACGGTTCCAAAGTCGATGTGATCGCGGTCGGCACGCTACCTCTACATCTACCTTCGGGATTAATATTAGACCTAAATAATTGTTATTTGGTGCCAGCGTTGAGCATGAACATTATATCTGGATCTTGTTTAATGCGAGACGGTTATTCATTTAAATCAGAGAATAATGGTTGTTCTATTTATATGAGTAATATCTTTTATGGTCATGCACCATTGAAGAGTGGTCTATTCTTATTGAATCTCGATAGTAGTAATACACATATTCATAATGTTGAAGCCAAAATATGCAGAGTTGATAATGAAAGTGCAACTTATTTGTGGCACTGTCGTTTAGGTCATATCAGTGTAAAGCGCATGAAGAAACTCCATACTGATGGACTTTTGGAACCACTTGATTATGAATCACTTGGTACTTGCGAACCGTGCCTCATGGGCAAGATGACTAAAACACCGTTCTCCGGTACTATGGAGAGAGCAACAGATTTGTTGGAAATCATACATACCGATGTATGTGGTCCGATGAATATTGAGGCTCGTGGCGGATATCGTTATTTTCTCACCTTCACAGATGATTTAAGCAGATATGGGTATATCTACTTGATGAAACATAAATCTGAAACATTTGAAAAGTTCAAAGATTTTAGAGTGAAGTTGAAAATCATCGTAACAAGAAAATAAAGTTTCTACGATCTGATCATGGAGGAGAATATTTGAGTTACGAGTTTGGTGTACATTTGAAAAACTGTGGAATAGTTTCGCAACTCACACCACCCGGAACACCACAGCGTAATGGTGTGTCCGAACGTCGTAATCGTACTTTACTAGATATGGTTCGATCTATGATGTCTCTTACTGATTTACCGCTATCATTTTGGAGATACGCTCTAGAGACGGCCGCATTCACATTAAACAGGGCACCATCAAAATCCGTTGAGACGACGCCTTATGAACTATGGTTTGGCAAGAAACCAAAGTTGTCGTTTCTTAAAGTTTGGGGCTGCGATGCTTATGTGAAAAAGCTTCAACCTGATAAGCTCGAACCCAAATCGGAGAAATGTGTCTTCATAGGATACCCAAAGGAGACTGTTGGGTACACCTTCTATCACAGATCCGAAGGCAATACATTCGTTGCTAAGAATGGATCCTTTCTAGAGAAGGAGTTTCTCTCGAAAGAAGTGAGTGGGAGGAAAGTAGAACTTGACGAGGTAAATGTACCTGCTCCCTTACTGGAAAGTAGTACATCACAGAAAACTGTTTCAGTGACACCTACACCAATTAGTGAGGAAGCTAATGATAATGATCATGAAACTTCAGATCAAGATACTGCTGAACCTCGTAGATCAACCAGAGTAAGATCCGCACCAGAGTGGTACGGTAATCCTGTTCTGGAAGTCATGCTACTAGATCATGATGAACCTACGAACTATGAAGAAGCGATGGTGAGCCCAGATTCCGCAAAGTGGCTTGAAGCCATGAAATCTGAGATGGGATCCATGTATGAGAACAAAGTATAGACTTTGGTTGACTTGCCCGATGATCGGCAAGCAATTGAGAATAAATGGATTTTCAAGAAGAAGACTGACGCTGATGGTAATGTTACTGTCTACAAAGCTCGACTTGTCGCGAAAGGTTTTCGACAAGTTCAAGGGGTTGACTACGATGAGACTTTCTCACCCGTAGCGATGCTTAAGTCTGTCCGAATCATGTTAGTGATTGCCGCATTTTATGATTATGAAATTTGGCAGATGGATGTCAAAACTGCATTCTTGAATGGATTTCTGGAAGAAGAGTTGTATATGATGCAACCGGAAGGTTTTGTCGATCCAAGGGGAGCTAACAAAGTGTGCAAGCTCCAGCGATCCATTTATGGACTGGTGCAAGCCTCTCGGAGTTGGAATAGACGCTTTGATAGTGTGATCAAAGCATTTGGTTTTATACAGACTTTCGGAGAAGCCTGTATTTACAAGAAAGTGAGTGGGAGCTCTGTAGCATTTCTGATATTATATATGGATGACATATTACTAATTGGAAATGATATAGAATTTCTGGATAGCATAAAGGGATACTTGAATAAGAGTTTTTCAATGAAAGACCACGGTGAAACTGCTTACATATTAGGCATTAAGATCTATAGAGATAGATCAAGACGCTTAATTGGACTTTCACAAAGCACATACCTTGACAAAATTTTGAAGAAGTTCAAAATGGATCAAGCAAAGAAAGGGTTCTTGCCTGTGTTACAAGGTGTGAAATTGAGTAAGACTCAATGCCCGACCACTGCAGAAGATAGAGAGAAAATGAAAGATGTTCCCTATGCTTCAGCCATAGGCTCTATCATGTATGCAATGCTGTGTACCAGACCTGATGTGTGCCTTGCTATAAGTTTAGCAGGGAGGTACCAAAGTAATCCAGGAGTGGATCACTGGACAGCGGTCAAGAACATCCTGAAATACCTGAAAAGGACTAGGGATATGTTTCTCGTATATGGAAGTGACAAAGAACTCACCGTAAAAGGTTAAGTTGATGCAAGCTTTGACACTGATCCGGACGATTCTAAATCACAAACCGGATACGTGTTTACATTAAACGATGGAGCTGTCAGTTGGTGCAGTTCTAAACAAAGCGTCGTAGCGGGATCTACATGTGAAGCGGAGTACATAGCTGCTTCGGAAGCAGCAAATGAAGGAGTCTGGATGAAAGAGTTCATATCCGATCTAGGTGTCATACCTAGTGCATCGGGTCCAATGAAAATCTTTTGTGACAATACTAGTGCAATTGCCTTGGCAAAGGAATCCAGATTTCACAAAAGGACCAAACACATCAAGAGACGCTTCAACTCCATCCGGGATCTAGTCCAGGTGGGAGACATAGAGATTTTCAAGATACATACGGACCTGAATGTTGCAGACCCGTTGACTAAGCCTCTTCCACGAGCAAAACATGATCAGCACCAAGGCTCCATGGGTGTTAGAATCATTACAGTGTAATCTAGATTATTGACTCTAGTGCAAGTGGGAGACTGAAGGAAATATGCCCTAGAGGCAATAATAAAGTTATTATTTATTTCCTTATAATCATGATAAATGTTTATTATTCATGCTAGAATTGTATTAACCGGAAACATAATACATGTGTGAATACATAGACAAACAAAGTGTCACTAGTATGCCTCTACTTGACTAGCTCGTTAATCAAAGATGGTTATGTTTCCTAACCATGAACAATGAGTTGTTATTTGATTAACGAGGTCACATCATTAGTTGAATGATCTGATTGACATGACCCATTCCATTAACTTAGCACCCGATCGTTTAGTATGTTGCTATTTCTTTCTTCATGACTTATACATGTTCCTATAACTATGAGATTATGCAACTCCCGTTTACCGGAGGAACACTTTGGGTACTACCAAACGTCACAACGTAACTGGGTGATTATAAAGGAGTACTACAGGTGTCTCCAATGGTACATGTTGGGTTGGCGTATTTCGAGATTAGGTTTTGTCACTCCGATTGTCGGAGAGGTATCTCTGGGCCCTCTCGGTAATGCACATCACATAAGCCTTGCAAGCATTACAACTAATATGTTAGTTGTGAGATGATGTATTACGGAACGAGTAAAGATACTTGCCAGTAACGAGATTGAACTAGGTATTGGATACCGACGATCGAATCTCGGGCAAGTAACATACCGATGACAAAGGGAACAACGTATGTTGTTATGCGGTCTGACCGATAAAGATCTTCGTAGAATATGTAGGAGCCAATATG